>NC_054479.1:15885865-16115865 GCF_017639515.1 Carcharodon carcharias | reverse complement strand
GGTCCCTTGATCGAGCGGAGAGTTCTGGAGAATGAGGAACTGCTCCCCCCACACAACCCCTACCTCAGGCCGTAGATAAACTCTACGGGGTTTGCTGGATGGTCTTCCCAGATGGTGAGCCCCCTGCCTTCCGCTGGCAGAATAGCAGCTATTTAAGGGCCTCAGTTGGCTTCTGGGCTGAGAGGCCGCCCTCCAACTTTCCTGCCTGACGCTTGATTGGTGTCGGGGGTGGGGGTGGGGGTGGGGGTGGGGGTGGAGGTAATGGGATCTCCGCACCGCATCTCCCCCGCTACATCAAATGGCCATCCTGATCCCGAGCTCACCTCTAGGGTGGGGTAGGCTTGGGGGGGGGTGGGGGGGTTGTTGTTAAGGCCACAGGGACAATAACTTCGGCCCCATGACATTATTTCAAAGAGGAGCAGGGTTGGTGTCTTGGCCACAACTTATCCTTCGTTAAACATCAGGAAAACAGATGATCTGGTCATCATCACATTGCTGTTTGTGGGAGTTTAAACATTGGATACCATATTTCCTGCACTTCTACAATGACTGTACTTCATCGGCTGTAAACTACCTTCTCAAGGGGCAACTAGGGATGGGCAATAAATGCTGGCCCAGCCAGAGAAGCCCACATCCCATGAATGAATTAAAAAAAAAAGCACTTTGGGATGTCCTCAGGTCATGAAAGGTGCTATGTAAGTGCAAGTGTTTTCACCCCATCCATCCAGTAATTTATTCATTGATTGTATATTGAGAGCGGAATTGCAATATAAACCATAAGCGTTGCTGGTCTTCTGGAACAGGATTAAAGAGTGGGTGGATTATATTGCAATTGGCCACGAGGTGGCAGTATGAGGCAACACTATCTCAGTCAAAACCCTTCATCCTTGTGTTTAACCTTAGCGGGGAATATGCAGTGTCAACCCTCTAGGTGGATATTGCTTTGTGTCAGGTTATGCTTACAATCAAAGTTATTTCTACACACTTTTCCTTTTTTAAACACACACGTAGAATGTTGCAACCAAATCCCTCATATGTGTTGCTTCTTCCTTCAACAAGTGTCTTCAGTTCCTTGTTGGCACGCGAGGTGTCCCTCACTGTGTACCCCATGCCTCCCACAGATGTCCTACCATACCAGTGGGGGGTTTACTGTGGTCCCCGTCTCCTGACATGCAGCTGCCTCATCACTCAATTATTCCTTGCTTCAATGTATAATGTTTGAGTTCTCTTTATCTGCTTATGTCTGAGGCTGAATCTCGCTTTTCACAACAATGGTGTGATGTTTGACCCCAGGGTTAGCGCCCCTCACTTATTTGTACCGTTACCGAGATCACCTATTTCCACCGAGGTGACATCGACCAACTCCGCCCCTACCTCAGCTCATCTGCTGCTGAAACCCTCATCCATGTCTTTGTCCCCTCTGGACTTGGCTATTCCAATTCTCTTCTGGCCGGTCTCTCCTATTCTACCCTCCGTACACTTCTTTTCCTTTTCGTTCATGGGATGTGGGTGTTGCTGGCAAGGCCAGCATTTATCGCCCATCTCTATTGTCCTTGAGAGGGAGAGGGTGGTGGCGTGCTGCTCTCTGGAACCGCCTCATTCCAGCGCTGTAGCGAGACCCACAGTTCTGTAAGGGAGGGAGCTCCAAGCTGACCCAGCGCTAGTAAAGGAATGGTGATACCTTTCCAACTCAGGATGGCATGTGGCTTGGAGCGGAACTTGCAGCTGACAATGTTCAGAGGCCTGGTAGCTTGGTCAATACGTATGAGACCAGACATCCAGACTCTTGAGAAATGAGTTCAAATCTCACCATGGCAGCCGGGGGAATTTAGACTCAATTAGTTAATAGATCTGAAATAAAAAGCTAGATTTAATAACGGCGATTACAAAACGGCTGGTTCTAGCTGTCACTGTAATGTCCTTTAGGAAGAAAATCCACAATCCTTATCTAATCTAGCCTTTGGGTGACTCCAGACCCACAGCAATGTGGCTGAGTCTCATCTCCCCTCCTAAATGCCACTCAACCTGAGGTCATCTAAAATTCTGCTGGATGTTTCCTTACTACCACCGAGTCCCATTCGCCCATCACCCCTGTGCGGTCCCACCCACGTTGGTTCCTGATCGAGCAATGCCTCAGTTTTAAAAATTCTCACCCTTGTTTTCAAATTCCTTCATGGCCTTGTCGTCCCCTGTCTCTGCAACACCCTCCAGCTCGTCAACCCCCTCCGAGATCCCTGTGCTTCTCTACTCCTGGCCCCTGGAGCATCCATCATTTTAAATGCTCCACCACTGGCAGCTGTGCCTTGGCCCTGTGGTCTGGAATTCACCTCACCGCTCTTTCCTCCTTTAAAAAACCACCTCTTTGGCCATTGGCCCTTGGTGTCCAATGTTGCTTTATAATGTTCCTGTGAAGTGCCTTTGGATGGTTAACAACATTAAAGGTGCTATATAAATGCAGGCTGGTGCTTTTGTTGTCCTCTTCCCTGCACCAAAACGCCATCAAATGTGAGTGGGGAGTTTGCGACTAAGGGGCATCCGGAAAATGTATAATTCATCAGGCAGGCCTGTTGGCAGTAGAGGCCCAGCTGGGTTTGCCCCTCGGGTTCTGCGGGGCGGTAACCGTGACAGTTATGGTGTGCTATGTTTTTAACAGGACCGAGTTGCATTTGCACAAAGTGGCGGAGAGCCAGCTATTTGGGATTTTGCCACGGACAAAGGTAGGTGAAGCTGAAGGGCCGCAGTGCGGCGCACAGGAAGTGGCTGAGACGGGTTCATTTGAGGCACATGACAGACTCGTACCAGTTCCCTTGTATTTCGGACTGGGTGGGGGGGTATCGTTTTAGTACCAGATCACGGGGACGTGGAGGGTACGGCTGGGGTTGGGGGGGGCGGTGGGGGAGCATGGCATTTCATTTCATAATGGATTCGTTTGGAACTGATCAAAAATGTCTGCAAATGTCTCTCACATTTTGTGCCTGTCTCATTGTTAACCTTAATCCCCTTAATAATACTTTAAATGCACCAACGGATCTCGGCATGTGACAAAGACAATGATTGGCAAGCCCGAGAATAAGATATTCAAAAGGGATTTGTGGGAAATAAAATGTTTGACTAGTTTATTGAGCGGGAAGGGAGGAAGAGCACATCCATCCCACAATATTATCGGTGCTGTTGGTGCCTTGTTCATAATTGTGTTCTGCCAAGCAAGTCAGAGCTAGATGATAAAGATGAGAGAGAGTAAGGAGGTTCAATGGGCTTTTTCCCATCCATGACTTTATGTGTAGAGATGGGTTTCTATGGATTTGTGTGAGGGAGAGAAACCTTTACAAGGATAATGACAGATATAAGGCTCCATTGCCTGTGGATGCTGCAGCTCAAATACTAAGTCGAGTGGGAACCCATTGTGTTTTGGTCTACTCTCAGCCCTAACAGGCTATTGACCTTCCTGGGTGGTCAGGGGAGTAGTTGGACTATTTTCACCCCTTAGTAATTCTGCTAGGTAGTGCAGGCATTTCCCTTGGATGGTTGCAGAAGCTTTAGATTTCTTCGATATCCCCCTTTCTACCACCTCCTTAATTTATTTAAGCTTTCACTGCTCTTTTCAATTTTAGTGTTATTTTGCATTGGCTTTGGCCCTTTAGTTGGGGTCCAGTTGATTTCAGGAGCATACTAATAAGAGAACCTGGATTTTTTTTTGATAAAAGCCAAAATACTGCAGATGCTGGAAATCTGAAACAAAAACAGAAAATGCTGGAAAAGCTCAGCAGGTCTCTGACAGCCTCTGTGGAGAGGGAAACAGAGGTGACCTTTCGAGTCAACTTTCAGAGCTGAATGGAAGTAGAAATGTGATTAAGTTTATACTGTTTAAGGGGGGGTGGAGCAGGTGAAGCTGGATAGAAGGCCAGTGATAGGTGGGGGCAAAGGAGAGATGGACAAAGCTGTTATGAACAAAAGGATAAAGGGAGTGTTAATGGTAGAGGTAAGGGCTAAAGAAGGTGCTGATAGTGGCATAAAGGTAAGAAAGCAGAATGTGATAATAGCAGGATAAGGGTGAGCATGTTTTGACATAGTTTTGTTATTTTATTTTACAAAAGCTCCATGCAGTAAGACAAAGGATCTCCCTTCCGCTCTGTAAGTGTTGACTTACCAAATGCAAACAAGTGTAGAAATTAATGGACTAGGGATTGCACCAAACTGGGAAAAAATAAAAATGTGCTTTTCTATCACTCCTGCTTTGCGTTAGCTATGGGGAGTACCTGGGTCATTCTTTAAGTCACAAACCGTGTACTCCTCCGAGCCAGCGCTGTCTTGCTGAAGATCACTTCAAGCTCCTGGGCGTGATGTTGCTTGTTTTTCCATCCTACAGGCGGAGGAGAAGCAGAGAGCCTCCTCAGCGTTCAGCAGGCTCCAGGCAGCCATGGAGACACTGGGATTCACAGCAGATGAGCAAAAGGCCATTTGGCATGTGCTGGCGGCCATCTACCACCTTGGAGCCGCTGGGGCATGTAAAGGTAATGCCATCTGTAGACACTGGGGTGCTGGAGGAAGACATTCGTCTGCTACTTGTCAGTGGCAAAATATATACCTTATGATTCTGGCTGGGCTTGTGAACTGTTTTCTCTTAGTTTGCCAAGTAGTTATAAAGGGATCTTCTGGCATATCATTTATAAGTCTCATACCTGAAGTGTAGATCTTGAAGCTCTATTTAAAAAAAACCTTGTTCTTAAAGGAAACAGAATTTTAAGCATTACAGAGGGAAAAAATACTTTTCAGTGGAAAACCAATCAACGACGTTGAACTTTAGATATGACGTGGATGGAAGCGATGGTATCTGATTTGTGCATTGGACAAGTACTGGATACCATGGGATTGCACATGTTTTTAACTTCTGCAGTTATTGCACATATATTGTATCAGGTTGGGCTTACAGGTCTTACTGCCTCACAATGATTACTTTTCTGCCTGCTATGGACTAAAATATGTTGACTTGGCAATCATCCCTAATTGTAGTAAATTGCCTGCTGGATAACATTGAAACTGCGCAGTATGACCCTGAAAATCCGTGGGTGGGCTTGTCTGATCTGCCGCTGGAATTGGACAAGATGGCTGCTGACTGGCTCTTCCAGAGTTACAGCAAAATCCTTGCAGGCATTCGGGGGGCTGTGTCTCTGGTGTTGATTTGAGTGACTTTTTTTTATGTCTTATAAATTGACTCACAATGCACTGTGGGTGTCCCAAATTATTCTTTACTAAGCTACTTTGAGTGAGCACCCTATACACTGCTGGCTCACTGAAGGCCAAACAGTGATTCATATTCATTTTCAATTGGAAATTATTTACAGAACAAATGCTAAGCAGTGCTATAGTCATGTGAATGGGCTGCTTCTCAATATATTTTCTATGGGGTTTTCTTCAGGATCCTTTACTATCTCTTAAAATGAAGCAGCTTCTACACATCCATCAGACAAACCATCTCACGTGCCAAACAATGCGTTGTATCAAAATGGGTCCTTTTGGATGAGGTGCTACATATGGACTACGTGGACTTCAGTGCATCCTGGCCAGAACAGGCGACCACCGGAATAATTCCCATTCTTTTATTATTTGAAGACAGTACTACTGATAAATTTCTCTGACCTAAACCCCCCCACCAACCCCCACAAAACACATTCAGAATAGAATTGAAGATTCTATTCATTAAAGATTGAAGATATGTCGATACCCATCAGCCAAGCCCTGATAATAGCATTTACAGTGTACAATCCCATTCACATGTGCAACAAGTCACATTTATCTTAACTAATATCTGATTGAAAGCTATAGGTCTTTTCTCACAGCCTATCTCCAGTGATCATTTAGTATTAGCAGAAGGAAATTACCCATTTAAAACCCTACATTATATAAATCAAAGACAAACGTTCTTATTTTTGCCTCATTATGTTCTTTCCTACTCATGAGTACTAGTTCCATGTTCTTTGTGACGGCTAAGTGCTCTAATTGGATAATCAGTTATAACTGACAGGGCAGTAGACAAGCAACTTTGTCTACTGAAATTTAAGGAAGTGTGGTTAGAGAATATGGTTAAGTTAGTGCGGCTTTGGCTTTCTGGATCTCAGATGGACCATAATGTGGTTCTCTCCTGAGGCACTCAGAATGCCTCCAGTAGCGTTGTTCAATGTGCCTATCCGAATCATGCAATCTCAAGTGTAATCTGGGCTAACTAGTTGATGAATATTCATTTGCTAATGTGTAAGTTAGTGCTCTTAGAGTTATTTTGGTGCTGCCCTATTGTAGGATGTGCTGTTGATTGAGTTTATGGAAATGGCTGCATCATTGGGAAGTGGACAGTTCATGCTTGACTTGGTAGTGACATTACTTAGTGTAAAGTGAATGAGTTATCAGTGACACAGTCTAAGCCAATCCCTTGGGCAAGGTTACCATGTGAGTGTAAAGTGAGTGAGGTATTAGTGTTGCAGTTTAGACCAATCCCTCGGGCAAGGTTACCATGTGAGTTGTGGACAGCTTGGCTAACTGGATCAGAAGCATGCTGCAGTAAAGGTGACAGTTTGATAGTGGAGGTTTTGGCAGTAAGACCTGACAGCTATGTAATAAAGGTTTATTGCCCCTTCTGGGCTGGGTGGCAGCTGTTTAGCGGAGGGTTGTGATGAGCTGTGTGTGAGGGCATGATGAAGTGAGACAGGCAGTCAAAATGGAGATCTGACTACGACAGGAGGATTGGCTCTGATGGGAAGGTGTGGAATCATTTCTTTGTTGTGACAGTGCAGGCAGATGGTGCTGAATATTGGAAGATCTCTCCAGAGGGTTGGACAGTTTCACAAGTCAAATGATGTGGACATCTACAACACAGAGGCATAAGGTAATTCTATGCAGCGAATCTAAGGCACATACCATATTATACAACACAGACAGGCTGTGCAGTGGAATAAATGTTACCGTTTATAAGGCTACCATAAGCTTATTTATGATCTAGATGGTGAACTACCCATTCATGCTCACTTGATGTATCTCTAAATATCACTGTGCAGCATTTCTGAGTAGGAGAGAGATAGGAAACAACACCAGGGCCCCGCTATATTGCTGTCCATGGGACCATATCCTGAGACCCCATTATAAGTCAGACCGGTATTGGCATATGCCGTCGAGCTCTTGACTCTTGCTACTGTTTTGTTGTTTACTGGCTTCAAACTCAACTGGGATTTCTGGTTCATTCACTTTCTGGCAAAAAGTCTTATCCCGAGCTTGAATAGCGGTGATTCTGTCGATCTAATTTTTTCATTGGTTGTTGTAAAGGTATCAGTACCAATACGGATGAGCCCCATCCTAAATATGATGCATATTTACACCAAGAAAAATGGCCTTCGATTATGATGGGAAAATTTCCTGTCATTTGTCACAAGGCTGCCACCTCATTGGTTGGTTATAAATAAGACTGTGGAAATTTAATGAAAAACAAAGTTTTGTGAATATTAAATATATTGGGTGGAATCATCCCAGATTTGCGGTAACCTGCGCGAGAAAAAAGTCGTGTTACCCGCTGGCCTCAATGGCGGGTTTTCACTTCGTATTGTCCCATTCCCGGCGCATCCCGCTTCATTAATGATGCTTCACAGGAAACACTCCGGATCGCTGGTAAGGGGGGCTTGGGCTTGGCCTCCACCCTGTGACCCCTGCACTTCCTCGCTCCGGCCGCCATATTTAAAAAAAGCGCACCAGAGCGCAGCCCACTTCATGGCTTCAGACTGGGACTGCTCCAGGCAACAGATGGCCCTAAAAACTAAGAAGCTGGCAGCCCCCCCCTCCCCCACATTTAGTGATGCCTCTCTTGGGGCACTTGCTGGACTCAGTGGAAGGCCACCACAAAGTCCCCCTACCCCCGCTCTGGCTGCAGGAGGGCCACCAGAGTCACCAGTCCGGCCTGGGAGGCGGTGGTCAGCACCACTGGAGCACAGAGAAGGTCAGCCATCCAGTGCAGGAAGAGGATGAATGCTCTCGTCCACTCCGCCAGGGTAAGTCAACCACTTCACCACTCTCAACTCACACGCTTTCAAACCCATCGCACACCCACAGGGATCTCACACCTCAAGGGACAACACCACTAACTCTCACACACACCCTCACATCTCCATCAGCCTCATACCCTCTGGATCTCACATCCTCATTCCTGTCCATGGCTCCGCTCACCACACAAACATTCCACACAGTGCCCTGTGTCCTGCTCACACTCTCTCCATCTGTTTTCATGCAAGAGAAGCTGGCTCACAACAGCAGGGAGGGATCCCAGACCAAGGTTGGAGTGGCCCACATTAGGCCTCTTACTCACTCTGAGGAGTGTGTCATCGCGCTGACTGGTGAGGATGTGGACTGTGCCTGAGGTGATGGTGAAGTCCGTGGTGAAAACCCACGTGAGGGTTCTGCACCGCATCATCCCTCTCTCAACACAACTGTGAGTGCTCTCTCTCTCCTGCTTTTGACTCTGCTGCCAAGCACTAATTGTCTCTACTTTGGTTCACAGGGAGATATGCCAAGTGACCGACACCCTCAGCCAACCAGTCCCTCAGTTTCATCCAGGGCCTCACTTCCAATGAAGAGGACACCTCCTCCATTGAAGAGCTGGAAATAAGCAGCCTGGAAGATCCATCACAGCGCTTATCCACACCCTCCACCAGCGCAGAGACACACATTTCGGTTTGACCTAGATCTAGAGCAGGCTCGGGTTCACAACCCGGTGGTCACCGCACAGACATATGTCTGAAGTAGGAGGAGGCAGGCTCAGCCGAACTTCCTGGCACTTGGAGGACCGATGGGGAAGAGGCGTCGGCGAGGCCTGAGTCAGATGACGAGCCTCTGGATTCAGCCCTCCAACTCATCATGGAGAGTCAGCAGAAGGCGAGGGCACATCACACAGAGCTGTTGGAAGCCCTCAGCAGAGTATCATGCAAGTGGGAGGAGCGCACCCACCGGCTCTCTGATGAAGCGGTGCCCACGTGTATGGAAGTCCCCATGGGAAGGATGGCGTCGCCATGGAGATCCTGGCCTGCACTCCATCGCGGGAGCCTTGGGTGGGCTCCTGCAGTGGCAATGCAAGAGGGAGACAGGGCACCTTATGTCCCTCGAGGTGCTCCTTCCCCTCAAGGAGTCAGACCGGGACCCCCAGTAACCCAAAAGGAGGAGGAGCGGCACCCCTGGGTCATCCACTCAGGAGTTTTAGAGGCTGTCCGCTCACTCTGAGTCCCCTTTGCCTGTGACCCGCTCAACCTCGTCCCCAGTCATTGCAGAGGGAACAGCTGGCCCATAGGAGGACAGCCAAAGCAAGCCAGGGCCCTCAAGGCCTCAGCTCCCCAGAGGACTCATGCTAAAGTCATCAGAGGCAACAGGGCCAACCAATGCACCGGTTGTCTCCACCCCTGCTGCGGATGTCAGGGCAGCACCTAGATGAAGTGGTAGGCCTAGAAAAGTTAAGAAATTCTGATCCCAAGTGGTTGCACGGGTGAACACATTTTGTCACTTTATAATCTGAAAATATATTCACTTTCACTGAATAACGTGTAATGGTGTCTTTCAGCTTCATTGACAGGCTTCCCCAGTCCTCCCCTGCATTCCCCCCGACTCGCAGTTCAGCTGCACATGGCCTGACCATGAGTGATTCTGGAGGGAGAAGTATGTGTGTGGCAGGGAACCTCGAGCAAGCATTTCTCCCACACACACGAGCCTTCATCCTTCACACCCATCTCACTGTCCCGAGTATTTTCAGTGCTGCCTGCTGGGGTTCACTTTCCGTTGTCCCTCTGAGCCGACCTGTATCTCCACCCACCCCCTGTTCACACTCCCATGTAGCACCTGTACCCGTCCAACACGAGGCTCCGCCCACTTTCCATTTCAACAGTGTTGGTCGCGATCAAGTACGTTGTCGCCCCCCCCCCCCCCCCACCCCCCCACGTCCTTTCCCCTCCCCCAGTCATCCCTGCCCTTTCCCCCATCACCTTCCTGCCATCACCTTCCACCTCCCCACCGTCATCTACCAACCCGAACTCTGGGCCTGAGTTTCACGCTTGGCGTTTGCGCCAAGTTGGTGGAGGGGGGAGGGGGGGAGTTGGGGGGGGAAGCGAATGTGGAATCCGTTCCCGGCCGCAGCGGCATCGCAAACGTGATTTCACGCTGGATGGCCAGTTAAGGTCCGCCCAGCGTGACACGTGTCTACTCAATGATTGAGAAGGGCCAGGTGGGGGCGGGAGCCTGTCCACGGGCGGGGTGAGATTTCCCTGATAAAATTAAAATAAAAATACTTTTCCGTGGACAGCATCTTCATTACCTACGTTTTCGGGTGACTGACACTCATTTCCGGTTTGTGTGACCTTTGTTTTATGTTGCTCAGGTCTTCAGATCCCTGCAGCAGCTCTCTGCCTTCAGGGAGCTTTCATTCCGTGCTCCGCTACACCCGCGCTGACATCAGGACCTCGCCCTATCTCCCGCCCCCATCCCGGCAGTGCTGAGCCTATCAGCGTGCAGAGGACATTCACCAGGATGCTGCCTGGGATGAAACATTTAAGTTATGGAGAGAGGTTGGATAGACTTGGGTTGTTTTCGTTGGAGCAGAGAAAACTGAGGGGGCGACCTGATCGAGGTGTACAAGATTATGAGGGGCATGGACAGGGTGGATAGGGAGCAGCTGTTCCCCTCAGTTGAAGGGTCAGTCACAAGGGGACATAAGTTCAAGGTGAGGGGCAGGAGGTTTAGGGGGGATGTGAGGAGAAACTTTATTACCCAGAGGGTGGTGATGGTCTGGAATGCACTGCCTGGGAGGGTGGTGGAGGTGGGTTGCCTCACATCCTTTAAAAAGTACCTGGATGAGCACTTGGCACATCATAACATTCAAGGCTATGGGCCAGGTGCTGGTAAATGGGATTAGGTAGGTAGGTCAGGTGTTTCTCATGTGTCGGTGCAGACTCGATGGGCCGAAGGACCTCTTCTGCATTGTGTGATTCTGTGATTCTGTGAGTGCCAAGATGAGATAAGTTTTGCTTTTGTGTTAGTGGCCTGAGTATGTTTCACTTGTTTTGTAGGCTCAGAGTGTGCCAGTTTCTCATGCTGGACGTGAGTGGCTCTAAACTTTATTGCACAGGCACTGAGTGGACTTTGGGTTAAAGAGGAAAGGGTCATTTCAGACATTCGGGATGGAGGCAGCAACTCTGGCATGAGGTGGAAGCAGCTTCTTGGAGCCTAGCTGAAGGAGTGTTGGATCAAGGCGCCTGTGGTGTCCCTGCCTCCCTGAAGGATGCAGAGGTTTGCCTCCACACCCTCAGTGTTCTCCTCACTGTGCTCCTCTTCTGACTGGATTCATCCTTTGTGGCCTGTGGAGCTGTGTCAAGATCCTCTTCCTCCAGTGGGTACCCCCTTGCCAGAGCCAGATTGTGGAGAGCACAGCATGCAACCACTATCAGTGACACCCGCTCTGGGGGATATTGTCGTGCTCCCTCTGAATGGTCCAGCCATCAGAAACGCATCTTCAGAAGACCTATGGTCCTCTCTATCACTGTGCTTGTGGAGGTATGACTCCTATTGTAATGCTGCTCTGCCTCTGTTCTTGAGTGGCGGAGAGGAGTCATAAGCTACCTTTTCAATGGATAGCCCCTGTCACCCAGCAGCCATCCACCCATTCGGGCTGGAGCACTGAAGAGCCTCGGCATCTGAGAGTGTCTGAGGATTTAAGCGTCATGGGAGCTGCCTGGGTACCTTGCACAGACTTGCAGAATCTGTGCCTTGTGGTCACATGCTATCTGGACGTTCATGGAGTGGAATCCCTTCCTGTTGATGAAGGCACCCGGCTGACCCACTGGTGTCTTGATGGCCACGTGTGCAATCGATGGCACCCTGGATGTGGGGGAAGCCAGCAATTGCTGCAAAGACTCTGGGTCATTCAGACTGGCCTCATCTGTACAGAAATGAATAAACATCATTACCCCCCTGAACGGAGCTCCTGTCACCAGCTTGATTCAACTGTGGACAGCTGATTGGGAGATCCCCCACTGACCCCTGGAAAGAGCCGGAGGCATAGGAGTTGAGGGTCACTGTGACCTTCAGCACCACTGGCATGGGGTCTCCACCCACACAGTGGGAGCTGATCTCAGCCCCAATCATCTGACAAATGGAGGTCACAGTCTCCCTGGAGAGGTGGAGCCTCCTTCGGCATTGCACGTCAGACATGTTGAGGTAGCTGCATCGCTGCCTGTAAACCCTGGCAGCAGGATAGTGGCTTCTTCTGCGGCCCCTTCCACCTTGGACTTCCTGCTGGCCCTGCACCCCTTGTTCCTGTGCCTCTCCTCCCATAGGTCTCTCCCCTGGAAGCTGCACTGGGACACCTGGCCTCATCTCCCTCCTGCCCCTCTCTTCCTCCTCAGAGGAGGTGCCTCCAGCGGAGACCACAATCCCCATTACCAGGGTAAGGGAAGGCTGCCTGATACCTGGAAGGGTCCACACGGTCAAAATCCTCCAGGGGCCTGGGAGACACCGATGAGTGCTGGATTGAAGCCTGGAAATGCTAAGAATGAGGCTGAGAGCAGAGATGAAGCAGTGAAGTTCAAATAAGCAACCAGCAGCAAACTATCTCCTCAACTCCTCACTGCTCACACTGGCAAAGCTGCTGAATCTTTTTATCCCGCCCTTGGTTAATGTTTTGTTAAAAGTGGGCTGCCCGCCTGCCCGTTTTCCCTTTGTGACGAGTGTGAAATTGCGCGGG
Source organism: Carcharodon carcharias (assembly GCF_017639515.1). NCBI lineage: Eukaryota > Metazoa > Chordata > Chondrichthyes > Lamniformes > Lamnidae > Carcharodon > Carcharodon carcharias. Next base: position 16,103,111 of record NC_054479.1, on the reverse strand, counting down.
TAACATAAAATCGGGGTCAGTTGCCTTTTTAATGGCCTTAAGAGATCCTTTAATTGTTGGTGGCTGCGGCTCTGACACCCGTGTGCACCCGCTGACCTGAAGATTACTCGCGTGCTGGATGATGCTCAGGTCTGTTCAGGTTGGGCGCTGGGCCCACCCGCGAGACGTAAAGTTCTGGCCTTTGTCTTTCCAGGATGTACACGTTCCCTACCATCCTGAGAATCCCATCCTCATCCACATTGATCTCGCCGACCTTCTCCTTCCCATCCCCAGAGTCCATGACTGCCTCTGAGTCCCCACCAACTACCCTCGCTGTCCCTTCTACCACTACCGATACACCCTCACCCTCCTACCCTACCGGCTCTCTCTGCCCCGTCTCATACCCACCATTCCCTCCGACCGTACCCATCCTTATTTTGCTCCTCTGGAGGCAATCATTGACTCCTCAGACCCTTCCCTTGCACGTTCGCCTGGACGCCCTCCCCTTTACTCCCTCTTCCACCCTTACACCCTCCTCCCCGGGACAACTTCCGCCCTCTGAACTCCCTCCTCCCCCTGGACAAATTCCCCCCCTTTGATCTCCCTCCCTTACACCATCCTCCCCCTCCGACGCCTACTTCCCCACTTGCTGCTTTCTCGTCCATTACACCCTCCTCCCCCTGTACTCTGTCCTCCCCCCCCATCCCAACCTCACCCCACCCCGACATCTTGATCTCCACCCCCAACCACATGCCCCCTCCCCAGTACACCTTCCTCTCCCGGTCAAACCTAGACTTTCCCCTCCCACACCTCACTGGTCATCCGCATCAACCCACGGGTCAAGAGCATGATGTCCTGAAGTGGGCCTGAAGCATTGACGGAGACCTCCCACCTTCTGTGAGCTGCTTCATGGAGGAGCCACGTGCATGAGAATCCTCCCAGCACGCGCTGCACGTGTTCCTCCAGGGTCCGGTAGCTGTCGGGCTCCGGCAACCCCTTCCCCTCGGACGTCTGCGATCCGAGCAAGGCCCTAACGGCAAGTCCTGAATTCCGCTCATCACCCTTGTCCAGCCGTATCCTGGGCTGGCATGTTTTTCCTGCCGACGTATCAGTAAATCTGGCGTTGGGGGGAAATGATTCCGGCATCTCGTTACCGGGATGCAAATCGGGTTGATGCTGGCCTCCAGCGGGATACGCATCCTGCCATGGCGGACACCATCGGATGACCCCACTGTGCGTTCACGCCGGCGTGAAGCTGATTTCTGCCCCTCACGCCGAACTGTCACCAGCAACCGCCCCCCCACCACCCCCCCCACCACCATGACACCCGCTGCCCATGGGACCGGACATTCCGCCTGTTTATTCAAATTCATATTCCAAAGTGTGATCTGAAATTCAAAGCTTGACTTTAAAGTTTCATTTTGTTAGAATTGCTTGTTGGATGGTCACTGGTGCTATCTGGTGGGAAGTCTGTCATTTGTGGAGCATTTATATTTTAATAGCGTTCTGTACATCGTGGAAATGATGAGAAATATGTTTTGAAAGGGTAAATTTAATTGAAAATGTTGGGATCCAAGATGTTATACCGAGTTACATGCCATGGTGGACCATGTCATAGTGGGGCCCCGGTGTACATTAACGTAGGGCTGAAGGAGTAGAATTAATGTGTTGAAAGAACCTGTTTTGTCTGCAGCACTTTGGCCAGGAATATCAGCTTGGGTCATCTGACGCTGAGCTTGAGGCTGCTTGAATGTTTCTAAAACGTAATCTTGGACACCAGACTATTGGCTTTCAAATCAGAAGTCTATTCCCCCCACCCCATATCTCTGGGTCTTATGAAGAGGGGACGTTCATTAAGACTCTCAAGCGATTTTCAGCAGCAAAGCCAGTTACACTTCCACCCACAACCACACCATGGTCCTTTTTATAGCCAATCAACCCTCTCCATGACAGAATTTGAACCAAAATGCATCACTGTGCTGGGAATACCCCTTTAGAGGGGTTTTATGCATGTCAATATATGTCATTCAGCTGTTTTGACTTTACATTTGGTAATCAAATTATGTTACGGGAATGTTATACAATGCATGTTAGGGTTTTTTTTTACAGAGATACATTCAACAGTGAGGCTGTGAGTGAATGGAGATTGAAATCTTTTTTACCCTCTGTACAGCTGATTTCAATTTTGTAATTGTTAAATTAAAAAGTTAATTGCAAAAGGTAAAATTGAATCCTGTACTTAAATTCACCTTTTAAAAGGAGCAGTCGAACGGACTTTCTTTCCTCGATGCGTTGATTGAAAAATCTGCTAATGGATTCTCTACTACTGTCTACCACAAGCCTACCTTCTCTGGTCAATATGTGCGTTGGGATTCCTATAGTTCCTTGTGCTGTACGATTGACCTTATTGGCAACCTCGTAAATAGGGCCCAAGCCATTTGCTCACTGTGCAAGCTTGATGCTGAAATAAGGTGCATCAAAGCCATCCCATGGGATAGTGGTCACTCTGGTCAGATCATCGCTCACTGTATATCACGCAAGTTCACGAATGGGGGGATTAAGGCTGCCACTTCCGGTCTTGATAAGTGCCCAGTCTACCTCAGATTACCCCGTCTCAGAAATTTGAGCAACAGGTGAAGCTAGCCGTTTCTCGCTGCTGCTATGCAGTAGCAACACAAGTGGTATTCTCCACTAACAGGGTGTTGCCGTCAAGCCAGAAAGATGCTCTGCCTACCACACAAATGAGTAATGTGGTGTATGAATTTCAGTGCCAGTGTGATGCCAGGTATGTAGGCCATAGGTCCCAATCACTGATGGATCGTACCAAACAGCACGTCCCTTCTGCTGCTCATTACAGGGAAATTACTGACCCATTATCAACCAGCCCATGCTGGCAAAACTTAGAATATAGTGTCCAACATTAGATGTGATTTTATGATTGGAAATCACTTGCTAAACAACCCTGAGTGTGCTAAGAATTACACTGACAACCAATTTAAGATTATTAGTCAGGCTTGCTGTGTGGCACTGTGTGCTAGGACCTACATAGGGCTCGTCCTGTGCAAACAGAAAGAACATGTTCATGTATTGAGCATTTTTTCAAGTAAAGAAAAGCTTGAGGGACCACCATTTCCTGGTTCATTCCCCATGGCAATGCCTACCTGGCTTGGTAGTTAACTGTTCCTTGGTGCATTCTCTATGGCAACACCTCTACCTATCAGAGTCCACTTGCCAACCAATCAGCATCCTCTTCTCACGCAGTATAAATTGTTGTTCCCTTTGAGATTTGGTATTTTTGCGAATCTGTCCTGATGAGTGCAAGACATGACAGCGTGTCTCTTTTTTCAGCAATACTCAAGTTTTGATTATAATTTGTTGTCCCTGGTTAATTATTTAAGCAAACCATATTGCATACCTATGCTATAATTAATTGGGATGAAACAATTCTGGAATATTCTTATATCACTGATATATGCCGGATATAATACAGCATTTTTAGGATGCATTTTGAACAGAGTTAAAGAATTATTAAATGGAATACTCGATAACAAAGTCTGGAACAAGCACATGACCAAGTTACACTTGTTCATTCCCTTTCCTGTTTCAGCACTGCTTTGGGGGATGGAGAGAAGGGAAAACATTTGAATCCATGACAAAAAAAGGGTGCATACACTGAGCACACAATCTTAACAGAGAAAACCATTCCATTGGAGGAACAGAGGTTGGGGAGTGGAGCTTTGGTCTTGTCTCTGATCTGTGCTTCCTCAATGTGTGGGTTCTAGGTGTTCTTGATAGTATTGATTGGTGAATTTATCCCATTCACACCCCTGAAAAAAAACAAAAAAATCAGTGGTTTATTCACTCTTACCCCCTTTAGTTAGTGTGGGGAGATGGGCAGGGTGGGTGGGGGAGGGGAGTGGGGAAAGAAAAGTTTTTAATCTTTCTATTGACTGTGAGAAGTAAAACCAAAACAAAGCAGCATGAAGCGGTGATTAATTAAAGTAATTAACAGTAATTGAGTACAAAATGTACTGGTGTCTGAATTAATTGTCACAAAGCTTTATTAGGACTGAAGGTGATGTGGTCCCCACGCAGAAAGGAGATTAATCTAAGAGAGTGGTTTTGGATTGAAGTGCTCTCTCTTGTGCATGTGTGTGCATATATATATATATATATATATATACTGCAACTTTTATTAAAATGTTAGGTTGGTGTTATGTCTTCTTGTTCCAATAAGTTTGAAATAGTCACACTTTGGACTCAAAGTGCTGGAACTGCATGGAGCGCATTTCTTGCATCTCTCTATGTGGCTGGTAGACTGATATATTGGCCTGGATTTTTGTGGCATCGTGGCGATTCTGTCCCTTAGCCAAAATCACACCAGGACCCTGGACCTGGAAGTCCCGCCCTCGTTCCCAACGGATCCTATTTTTACTGGCAGGGGAAAGGGGGCAGAATGTGGTTCACAGGTATTGGAGCCCTGAATCCAGCAGGATCATTTGAACTCAGACCACATTTTTGCTGGAGTGAGGTCTGTTTCCCACAGTGCGTAACTTGGCCATGAATATGTGTAAAAGGTGGATAAGGTCTGTGGAACTGTCAAGCTGCCAAGTTATTTAAATCACCTGCTCTTTAAGTTTTGAGGAAAAAAGCCTGCTGTGTCTCTGTTCCGAAAAAAACCTGGTGCTTGAAATTTCAATAGCTGTTTGTTGACATAAGCATGAGGGATATTATTATAATATTATTACTGCTCAATTGCTTCCACAACCTATTATTATCACAGTGGGGTGGGAGCAGGGAGGGGGTGATGTCAGTTCTCAATTTGATTGACAGCTCAGAGATGATATTAAGGAACTAGCTGTCTTTGATGTGGGGCTTTGAATACAAATATTTGTTTTTATAAAGGCTTAAGTATTTGAAGGGATTCAAATGTATTGAATTGGATTTTATCAATGAGATTATTTTCTTCTTGTATCATGAAGTCTGTAACAGATAATTTAGAACTTTTATTTTATTTCCTCTCACCTTGGCTCCTGAGGTCTGCCCATGGCAGATACTGGGTGAATTGGCATGGACGGTACAAGGGAAAAGGGTGGGGGGTGGGGGTGGGAGGACGTGGGTTGGAATAAGCAGGCCCTAAGTTGGCATGGAGGCTTTAAAGGGCTAGGAATATGAGTCGGGGTCATGGGTTGGCATGAGTTGGCATAACTTGGAATAGCAGCTATAAAAGGCCACAGGGGATGGGTAGGGGGCATAGGTTGGTATGGAGAGTATGAGGGGCAATGGGGTAGTTGGTGGGGGCATGAGTTGGCATGGATGGGACATGGGGAGTGGGTGGGGGTGTGAGGGGTGAAGGCTAGAGGGCCTAACTACTTTTATTACAACTGGAACAAAGTCTCATTACCTTACCTTGTATCACAATGGGGATTGCCTTATAATGTAGCTTTTCTGGTTACATCAGAGATGATAGTATCTCCCCAAATGGATCCGGTCATGGTCCCTCTTATGATCAATGGAGTTGCTTTGGGCATGTACAGGGCTTCTTTCCATCACTTTCAAAACTGGAAAGACAAATCAGCCCACACTCTGTGTCTCCCATCGAGTAGATGAGCTGATTTTTTAAATAAGATTTGTTGAATGTCGAGGCTGATGGGATGAACGGTGGGGATGAGGGGAAGTCAATGGTGATTCTGGTAATTTAAAGTGCCTCTTATTTTGCTTTCAAGGTTCTTTGTGATTAAACGGTTGGAGGGGGTGCGGGGTGAGATGAAATCTGTATGATTATTGCGCTTTCAGCACCTATGAAAATGACTTAAGATGCATTTGTTCCTAAGCATTGTTATCTCATTTCCTGCAGCTCAGGCAACTATTGTTACGTGCTGTAATTTCTGGAAAATGAGGTAATAAAAGCATTTGTTCCTAAACACTTTTTGGAGGATTTTGACAAAGTTCTTGTCTGGCGTGGACAAAATAATGGCCCGGGGATAACTGGAATTAAACTCTGGCTCAGTCACCTGGGGCGGCTTCTAGATTGAAAGCTACTTTTCTTCCTGTAATTTGGATTTTTACAAACCAATTGTTTTAGCTATTTTTGGATTATAAAAAATAAATCGGTGGAAGGATTTTCCCTATGGGGAGATAATATAGATACAATGATATATAAACACAGGGCATGCATAATGCATGGTGTGATTATGCACAGGGTGGATTGTAAATGCCCAACAAGCCTGATTCACAAGGGAAAGGACATTACTGCATCTCTCCACCTTTTGATCCGTTTTAAATATTAGAATGACTCATCAGATTCGACAATAATCTTAAATTCATCAAATTTAAAGGCTCCTCCTGATGCTCAGTGAGTTTATCTGGTCAGTGGCTGGGTCATCTGGACCAAATGACAAAAAACACAACACTTTGCGAGCTCCTCTGATAACACTAAGCTAAACCCGGGTGTGCATTGAACTGTAAACCCTATACATCAGGGGTCAGACTGTTTGCCACCCTATTCAACCTCTAAGTGAGCTTGCAAACTGTATAATCCCCATAATAAAAAGCAGCCCTACTTCCACCTCTGTAACATCACCTGCCTAATCAGCCCATGTGCTGCTGAAGCTCTCGTCCATGCCTTCAGGCTGTTTTACTCCCAGCCGGCTTCCTATCCTCCACACTGTGAGGTTCAGGTTATCCAAAACTCTGCTGCTCTTAGCCTAGCCAGCGTTCATTACTGCACACCTCCCATCCCAATCCTATCCCAATACCTCTGGTTTAAAATTCTCATCCTTGTGTTTAAATCTCCATGTGGCCTTGCCCCTCCAATCCGCAGGCCTAAAACATCCTCCCATAACTTTGTTCTTCTGTCTCTGCCCTTTGATGCATTACCCTCTCTTTCACCCCATCATTGACAAGCATGCCTTCAGCTGGCCAGAATTGAGCTCTGGATTTCACTGCTAAATGGCCCTGTACTACTCTTTCCTCCTTTAAGACCATCCTATTTTATCAAGCTTTTAATCATCCCTCTTAATATCTCCTACTTTGGCTTGGCATCCATTTATTTCTGAATGCTCCTCTGTGAAGTACCCATGGATGTTTTTCTACAGACTACATAAAGTTCTATGGTATAATATTTCTCCTGAATTCCCTACTGGATTTATTAACGACTATCTTACATTTATGGCCCCGGGTTCTGGTCTCCCCCACAAAAGCATCTTCCCTGCATCCACCCTATCAAAATCTTTCATAATCTTGAAAACTTCTATCTAATCACCCCTCTCTTCTCTTTTCTGGAGCTGCACGCATCCAGGCAAATGGAGGGCATTCCGCCACATCCTGACTTGTGCCTTGTGGATGGTGGAATGTGCATTGGAGAGTCAGGAGTTGAGTTACCCATTGCAGAATTCCATGCCTCTGACCTGCTCTTGTAGCCACAGTATTTATCAGACTGGTCCAGTGAAGTTGCTGGTCTTTGGTGGCCCCCAGGATGGAGATGGTGGGGGATGTGGTGAGGGTAAAGCCTTTAAATGTCATGCAGAGGTGGTTAGACTCTCTCTAATGTGCCAGTGGGCAAAGTGGGTGGAGTGCCATCAGAGCTATAGTGGGACCGAGCGACAGAATCTGCAACAAGTACCATTAGATAAGGTATCACATGATGAGGTGCTGGGTAAAACTCTGCAATATGTCTTAACTTCTAGAAAAGTGCCACTAGTGTGACTTTTCCATTTCCTATACCAGCTGTCCTTGCAGAATCTCTGAGCAAGATTTATAAGCAGTTTAAAAAAATGAGGTCCTGGGGGCTTTCAGACTTGGCAGTCATTGCGGACGGTGCAGAGGATGGAGGTTCTCATAGGTGTGGGTAACATTTAAACCCAAGAATCAAGTGGAAGATGAATGTTGTAATTTACTGCACTCCTTGCCTTGTCAGTCTTGATTGCATCTGCGCCATGGGCTTTGGCCTTGGCCCATTGCCTAGGTTTCTATATAAAATAATAATATCTGAGCTCAGGCCATTTTAGAGGCAGACTTTTGATTTTAAATGTATCAAAATATAGAATGAGTAAATGCTATTTCTTGCATAAACATTTGGAATTCACGCATCCTGGACCCTATAGCCTAACTGTCTAATCTCCAGAAGGTTAGTTCTGCATAAATACTTCCTGACTTTGAAGGATACTTGAGCGAGATTCCAGAAAATTTATAGTGATGTTCAAAATTATGCGACATTTTGGTACAGAAAATAAGGAGAAACTGTTTCCACAACCAGTGGACCCAGACTTAAGATAATTGGCAAAAGAACCACATGGGAAAAGAGGAGGCTACTTTACACAGCGAGTTTTTCATGATCCGGAATGTACTGTCTGAAAAGGAGGAGATGCAGTAGTAATTTGCATAAAGGAATTGGATATACATGCTGAGAAAGGGCAGCAGTGAAGGGCTATGGAAAAAGAACAGGAGAGTGGAGCTAATTAAATAGCTCTTTCAAAGAGCAGGCTCAGGCATGATGGGTAGAATGGCCTCCTTCTATGCTGTATGATTCATGGATTTGTTTGTCACCGTGTCTCTACTACTCAACCCTTTATTTATTTAAAATATATATTAGCGGGCTGTGGGTGATACGAGCAAGCTACATTCATTGCCACTCCCTACTTGCTGTGAATGTGCTGACGATGGTGATAGGACCTTCTTAAACTTCTGCAATCCTTGTGGTGATGATGCTCTTACAATGAAGTAAGGTAGGGAGTTCCAGAAGCTGGACCCAGTGACGATGAAGAAATGCCATTGTTTGTCCAAGTCAGATTGTGTGTGACTCAGAAGGAACCTGGAACTGATGATGTTCCCATGATATTGTTGCTCTTGTCCTTGATGATGGTGGTCACAGGGCTGATGGGTGCTATCCAAGGACACCTAGGGCGCTGCTATTCTGCATCCTGTGAATAGTGCACATAGCAGCCACAATGCATCAATCGTGAGCATTGTTTGAGTGGCAGGAGCACTAATGCAGCAGATTGCCTCATCTCAGATGGTGCTGATGCAGCTGAAGCCTAGCTAGGCAAATAGTGTGTAAATCATTGCAACACTGAATTGAGCCTTGCTCATAATGGAGAGGTTTTGAATTACCGGACAGTGAGACAATCATTGCAAAGTACTCAATCTCTACCCTGCTCAGTTAGCCATATTGCTTTTATGGTTCAGTTAGGTTTCTGGTCACTGATGCTGTCCAGGGTGAAATGAATTGCATCAGTGAACAGGGTTTGTGGAATGCAATTGCATTAATATTATTGATGTTGCTGTCCATTGCCCCGCATCTTCATCATGCCTTATCAGTGCAGCATAGTTCCAGTTGACTGCTTGCTGTCTTTCTGAGTTACATTGCAATCCAGCCACATAAGAGGCAGCTCCAGTCGAGATGTAATAATCTGGCATCGTAACAATTGAGCACCTATATTTGTGCCATTAAAGGGTAGTTGTGCCTCTATCATGTTTTCACAATTTCAAATGTTTTAAAGAGAGAGACAGAGTGAGAGAGGGATCTGTGCATTTCTTGCCTTACTGTGTCTCCCTTTGGATGATCATGAGAGGACTGAAGGAAAGGTATGTACATACAATTACATAGGATCTGCAGAACAAAAACAGCCCATTTGCCCCCACTCAACTATGGCAGAGCTTGGGGAGATGGTGGCATAGTGGTGATGTCACTGGACTAGTAATCCACGCTAATGCTCTGGGGACACGGGTTCAAATCCCACCACAGCAGCTGGTGGAATTTAAATTCAGGTAATAAGTCTGCAATTATAAAGCTAATCTCAGTAATAGTGACCATGAAAACTATCATCAATAGTTGCAAAAACCCATCTGGTTCAGTAATATCCTTTAGGAAGGAAATCTGCCACCCTTACTTGGTCTGGCCTACATGTTACTCCAGACCCACAGCAATGTGATTGGCTCTTAACTACCCTCTGAAATGGCAGAGTGAGCCACTCAGATCAAGTGCAATTAGCAATGGGCAACAAATTGCCATCAAATGGCCTTGCCAGTGATACCTACATCCAATGATAGAAGTTAAAAAATCCTTCATGGGGATCCTTCCACACTAATTAACCCTTTCCACACAGCCTCCATATTCGTCTACTCCTTCCTCAACCATAGCTACTGGTTTGCTCTTGCTGAAGGCCAATTTCCCCCACCCCACCTTTGTGTCAAGAAATCACTCCTAAATTCTTTATTTGATCTGGTGGTGACTATTGTATATTCTTGCCAAATGGTTCTGGACTCACCCACATATGGAAATAGTTCCTCTACATCCACTCTATTGAATCTCGACATGGTCTCCAGCTAGTCTCTGCACCTACCCCACCAGCCCTTCTCCCAACCCCCTCATTTTGAAATACATTTTGGTTGGATCAGTAGATAAACTAGAGAAACTGGGGTTTACGCCTCGGAGAAGATAAGGTTAGGAGGAGATTTGACAGAGTTATTCAAAATCATTAAAGGTTTTGAAACAGTAATTGAACAATTTCCGGTGACAGGTCAGCAATGAGAGGGCACGGATTTAAGATGATTGGCAAAAGAGCCAGAGGTGACCTGAGAACTTTTTTTCAAGCAGTGAGTTGATGTGATCTGGCCCTGCCTGCCTGAAATGGTGGTGGAAGCAGATTTGATGGTAACTTTGCAACCAAAGGTCAAACGATTGAAAAGGAAGCACGTGCAGAACTATGGGAAACGAGCAGGGTGTGAGATTGTCAAAGAGCTGGCACAGACACAATGGGCAGAACTGCCTCCTTCTGTGCTGTTCCATTGGCCGGAATTTCCCGGCCCCTCCCGCCAGCGGGATCCTCCGGTCCCGTCGAAGTCAATGGATTTTGAATGGCTTGCCGCATCCATGGTGGGGCCAGAAAATCCCGGCCGTTCTATGGTTCTGCGATTCTACATAATGTTTCATTGCCAGCTCTGTCATGCCCGCACCCAGGCTTCTGTTAGCCCTACTGCTTGTTTCCTCAATTTTAATTACTGCCTCCAGCTTCTCATTTTGTTGCGGACACTTTATACAATGCTTTATTGAATTGTATCTTTCAATATTCCTTTGCGTTTTTGTCAGGTGTTTTGTTATTACTTTTGGTAAACTTTTCTGTTCGTTGAAGGCGGTTTGTAGCCTTGTCAAATTTTGCAGGGTCATCAAATTGAGCCATGCTAATGTAGAGGGTCTTTGGTGGGACCCAACCCAGCTGCCTCAGCCAGAGAGGGCCCTGGCGTCAGAGAGCCTGTGAAAGCATAGAATTAGAGAAATCACAGGAAAGAGTGGAAATGATGCGGACAAAGATTTACTGTCTTAGCTTGCTGGTTCTTGGGTGATGCTGTAGGATATGTTTTCGTGGTATTGGTTGAGAGATAATTATTGGCCAGGACACCTGAGAGAACTCCCCTGCACTTAGTGCGGTGGGATCTTTTGCATCTATTTGAGAAGGCAGCCGGGGCCTCAGTGGAGTAAACTGGGCCCTTAAATTTGCAAAGTGAAGTTAAGTTGGGGTATGCAACGTTCCAGACCAGATTAGGACTCAGTAATCTTTCATTGGTCAACAGTTTACTGTTCCAGAGTCTCCAATGAAGTGCTGTATCAAATTCTATCAGATGACCTGAGGCAGAAGAAGAGAGCAGAATAAATTGCATCTGTGATCATGGTTTATGTAGTACAATTGCATTGATATTATTGATGTTGCTGTCCATCGCTCCATGTCTTCATTTTGCCTTATCAGTGCAGCACAGTTCCAGCTGACTGCCTTCTGTCTCTCCGAGTTACATTATGATCCAGTCATATAAGAGGCATTTGCACTCTGGTTTTCCTAATCTGAGCATCAAGGCAATTCACCAATTATATTCGTGACTTTAATGGAGAGCGGTGCTCCTGTAATGTTCTCACAATCTTTAAGGTTGTAAGGAGAGCGACATTTCGTGCCTTACTTGACTCTGCTACTGGAATGTTAAGACTATGGGGAAGGAGAGCGGTTTTATTATGTTGCTGCACTCTTCGTCACCTTTGCCACTGAGACTGTGGGCTGAATTTTCCATCGCCCGTGGGGTTGAGCTTGGCTGCGAGCAGGCCCGGAAATTCCTGCACATGGAAGGTGTCACTGGTTCCCGATGCCTAGGTGACGCAGTTAGATTTTCAAAGAGAGGGAGTGAGAGGGGAGCTGCCAACCAGCGCATGTCCAATTAGTTGCTTGTTGAGGTCGTTATAGAGTTTGTTAGGATTATGGGGAGTAACAGTTAGCAGTTTTCAAATGAGAAACACGGGGAAAACGGAGGGTCTGGGAAATGTTTGAGCGTAGCTGTCGGGAACATGACGGGGAATCATTAGCGCTTGTGACGGTAGTGTGATAACGTTGGATAAAAGGGGAGATTTAAACTCAGTTACCCATGCAGTGGCACAGACCTGCCATCGGTAGAGCTGAAGAATTTGTATTGTGAGGAGAGTTTGGGTTCAAACTAAGCAGAACAATCATTTTTTTTTTCAGGAAAAGCAATTTTCCTGTGTCTTCCCAACTCATGCCATTTTCTGCCTTCTCAAGTGTGCGGGCCAGAACCCACAGCAGGATTTGCTAAATAGTTGGGGAATTGACGTCAGCTCATATTTATCCCTCAGCTAACATTTAAAACAAATTATCCACTCATTTTCTCGTTGCTGTTTATGGCACCTTGCTGTGTGTAAATTGGCTGCTCTGTTTTTGAGGTGACACCAGTAAATAAACTTCCAAAACACTTCCTTGGCTTTAAAGTGTTTTGGGACTCCCTAAGGTCATGGAAGGCGCTATATAAATGCAAGTTACTTCTTCCTCCTCTATATTTTGTGCATTTTCCAGTATTTCGGAATTTGGAAGAATCACGGGCAAGTTTTCTCAAGGGAGGAGCATCTGCTGATTCTACTGAAGATGATTTTCTTCCTGTCATCAGTGATGAATGGCTTCCTCTCTATTTCAGAGCTTCTTCTCCCAGTGGCAGTAGGTCATTAATTTCTGGGAGAGTAAATTCTAATTACTTTGCCTTTTAGCAAACAAGGGTTTTGACCGTTACGGTGCACTAATTGGCACCACCACTTGCCTAACATTACAACAGTGCACACAGTTCAAAAGTAGGCTGTGAAGTGCTCTGGCACATGGCAAGGATGTGAAAGGTGCTACCTGGATACAGGTTCTTATTATCTTTGATCTTACTGACATGCTAATCAGGGCTGCAATTGTTTTGAGGAAGTCAGTGAGCACTGGGGAGGGTCTGGGGTCTGACAGACCAGAACAAAAGGGAGACCAATTCCTAAGTGGCCAGACCCATTGGTTTAACCTCAACAGCAAAGAGTATTAACAAATGCGATAAAAGTTGTTAGGTGTAGAAAGCAAAGATGATCCCAATTGTCAGAGGAAAGAGTGTTGAAGATGACTCCAGGCTCTTCCGCCTCAAAGGGAGGTCATTGGGTGTCTCATAGAGGCATGTTATAATTAATATTCTAGAGAAAGCAAACCCAGAGCATGATTTTCAGATAGGTGAGACATGGCAAAAGGTTTTAAAGAGTATGTTTAAAAGTGATGCACTTTATCAAGGAAGGAACATCTGTTTGGGCTTTGAAATACAATCATTTAAAAAAAGGTCCTATCTGTGGAGACACAATGGAAGAAGCCAGAGCTGACCACAATCCAAATCCAGTGGGACTGCTGGAGAGAGCTCGCCAGATGAACCTGAAGCTGAACAATAAAAATTTGCAACTGAAGATGCCTGAAGTCAAGTACATAGGTCACGTACTGACAGCAAAGGTCTTTGCCCAGATCCTCACAAGGTGAGAACTGCAGCAGCGATGCAGTGGCCAACAGATGTGAAAGCAGCTCAATGATTTGTTGGATGAACTATTTAGTGAAATTTTTTGCCAAATTTGTTGTCAGTGTGAACCATTATGCCAGCTCACTGCCAAGGATTTGCAGTGACACTGGGCACAGAACAAGAAGCAGTGTTCACTAAAATCAAACAATTAGTGACGACAATGCCAGTGCTGAAGCACTATGATGCCAACGATGAAGTCACCTTGCAGTGTGATGCTAGCGAGACAGGTCTTGGAGCAACCCTAGTGCAGCAAGGACAACCAGTCACATTTGCATCCAGGGCATTAATGCAAGCAGAACAATGCTGCACTCAGATCGAGAAAGAGTGCTTGGCTGTTTTCTTTGCTTTTGTGCATTTTCATCAATACCTGCTTGGGAGAGACAACGTAACAATGGAGTCTGACCACAAGCCACTTGAAAGCATTTTTCTAAAACTGCTACAGTCTGCTCCAAAGAGACTGCAAAGAATGTTACTACATTTACAGAGATATCATCTGGACATGAAATACAAGCAAAGGAAACAGATGTGCATCACTGACAAACCGTCGCGAGCAGCATACCCAATGAAGAAAGTTGAGGAAGCTACAACAGAATGTGAAATCTCCCTGATTCAACGTGAAGTAGCAGCTCGACATGCTCTGGAAGTCATCAACCTAGCAGAGACATTGAATCGGGCAGACTTGCTTAAATCAAGCAAAATACCCAACAAGATGCAACTCTCCAAGTGCTACAAGAAATAGTGATGAAAGGATCGCTTGTGACCATCAAGGACACACCTGTGGTCACAAGAGCATGTTGGGCATACTGAGATGATTTGATAGCCCAAGATGGCATCCTGTACAAAGGAAATAGAGTTGCTCTCCCTAAGGAGATGCAGAAGCACATTCATGTAAACCATCAAGGAATTGAATTGAGTCTGAAAAAGGCAAGAGGAGTTCTCTACCGGTCAAACATGAGCAATGAAATTAAGGACCACATCAGCTAGTGGGGAGCTTGTAATGAGTAGTAAGCTAAACAAACTAGAGAGCTGCTGATGACACATGACATCCCAGACAGAGCTTAGATGAAACTGGGAGCAGACCTTTTACCTCTAGTGGGAACAGATTATTGTGTGACCATAGACTACAATTCTCAATACTGGGATGTCGACCAGCTGACTTCAATGCCTGAAAGCACACTTCAGTCATTATGGCATTCCAAACATTGTGATGAGTGACAATGGCCCTCAGTTCACAAGTGAAGAATTCAGCTGCTTCACAAAGGATTGAGAAATTCAACACTACACACCATCTCCGCTGTTTCTCCAGTTGAATGGAAAGGCTGAGGCGGCAGTGAAAATTGCCAAAGGAATCATCAAGAAATTGAAAAATCTAGCACAGATGTATACAGGGCAATCCCCAAGTGGAGAAACACACTGACTGAAGGCATGGAAGGTAGTCCAGTCTAAAGACTAACGTCACACCACACCCAAACTACTCTTCCAATAGCAAAAAAAGCTACTGAAGCCAAAAGTGAAAAAAATCAAGATAAAATAGCAGAAAGCCAAATTCATTTTGACAAGACAGCCAGAATTGAGAATTGGAGAGCCAGTCAGGGTACAAACCTTCAATGTTCTCAGCAGGAGTCAGCCCACATGGCAACTTGGGATATGCATTGAGCAGTTGTCACCTGGATCGTACGCAGTGGAAGTGAATGATCAAATATACCAGCTCAACCGCAGGCATATATGAACAACTAGAGAAGTTGTGCCTACCTGCAGGTGGTCGATCAGGAAAATGGTATTCAGAACAACCATCGCTCACAGAAGTCCACTGGTTCCCAACAACAGATATGTAACAACAGCAACCATTACCGCAGCAACAAAAACGCCATGGGAATGACACTCCCCGGAGAGGGAACATCACCTAGATGAACAGTCAGTAGCAAGACGCATGCGTACCATTAAGAGACCTGCATGATTTAATGACTCTGAATGCAATGCATGTGCAGAGACTGACTAGATTGACAAACAGCTTGGTAATGCATGAGAACAGTTATGGTATAGTGGGTAACTTGGGTAACTCACAGTTACACATGATTATGCATGTAAATTTGTCTTTTGTTCATTCTGGAAAGGGGGATGTTTGGGTTTTGAAATGCAATCATTAAGAAAGGTCCTAGCTGGCTTGCTGTAGTCATATGACCTCTGCCATGAGGCATAGTGCTGGAGAGAGTCGTCTTACATTGAGCTCAGTAAAGACTAGAAGTACTTTGAAAGCACTCTGAGCTCATTACAACATTAGCAGCTGCAGTGGGTTGCTGGGAAGAATGATTGAGGTTAGGATAGAGGGCAAACACAAGCAGATGGGGGATGATAGCACACCAGACTTCTTTTGGTTCTTTCATGGAGTGTGGGCATCATTGTCATGCCAGCACTTGTTGCCCATTCCTATTTGCCCTTATTAAGGACTAGTAATCCAGAGACCTGAACTAATGCTCTAGAGACATGAGTTCATATCCCACAACTGCAGCTGGGGAAATTTAAATTCGATTAATTAATAAATCTGGAATAAAATGCTCAATAATGATGATCATGAAACTACTAGAATGATGTAAAAACCCATCTGGTTAATTAATATCCTCCAGGGAAGGAAATCTGCTGTCCTTAACTGGTCTGGCCTACATGTGACTCCAGACCCACAGCATTTGGCTCTTAGCTGCCCTGTGGAATGGCTCAGCAAGCCACTACCTGCTGTAGAGAAAAGTACAGTGGGTGTACATACAGCACATGGACTCCAGCAGTTCAAGAAGGCAGCTCAGTACTGTTGTACAGTGTTGTATACAGTTCAGTAGGTCTGTAGATGTTTTGGTAGTCATATGTAGGTTAACTGTAATTCTTTATTGACTCTTAGAACTATTTAGCAATATACAGTAAAGGGTACAAGCTCAGAGCTGTCTCCATGCTTGCTGGTAACATATCTCTGTCCAACCCTGGGTGTGAGTCATGTGCTCTCTTATATTACTGTGTGGGCAGTACTGTACTCAGTTTCACATGAATCCTGCATGTGCCAGACTCTTATGTTACAACCACAAACTTCTCAAGGGCAATTAAGGACGGGCAATAAATGCTGGTCTTGCCAGTGATGCTCACACCCCATGAATGAATAAATAAAGAATAAATATGGTGTAGGATTGGTATTCTGGGATCAAATGTAGGGTCTTCTCCAACTGAAACCAATTTGTGATACAAACACCTTGCACTGTGGAACACATATGTGGGCCAATACTTACAACTACACTGAGGAAAGGAGTCAAAACTACTATGGAGCATATCGTAGGCTTGAAATTACTATTACCAATACTTGTATAGTATGAAAGTAGTACCTCAATTAAAATAGCAACAAAGGTCATATAAATGTTTGGCCATTAATATTGCCAAAGCCAATTTTACCCTCACATCTTTGGAGTAGAATTATGGAGATGGGTCCTAAGGAAAGATTACATCGATTTGACATTTCAATTGATGTTTTTTGATCTAAATATTTTATTCCACTTATGCTGATTATGGGCCTTTTGAAATTGTCTCTTTGGTTTTCCACCATTCTCCATATATTTGTTTTTCTGTTGTGCCCTCGATTTATTCATTCCCTCCTATTCATGTCCCTTTCTGCCACCAACACTTCTGTTTCATCTTTTGCTTTGTTTCTGTCCTGGTAAGTTCATTTTCCAAAGCGGCTAGCATTCCTCTCATTACCTTTATAAACATAGATTGAAAGAGAGAGAGATATGAGCTACAAGAGGCCCTTGTGGAATCTGGGTTTGCTGATCTCTTGATTAATGAATGTTATTTCAGTCCAGCCATGTCTGCCCCGTTTGATTGGATTCACTCTGATGCCACCAGGATCAATGAAACAGATGAATGGAAACACTTCACATTTTCTGCCCAATTTAAATCACTTTGCTGTTTTAAATCTTTCAGTGTACTTTAGTTAAAATCTTTCTCTTCAGTGCGCCCAGCACATGTTAGGAGTTCAAATGCTAACCCCCAGCCTGTGAGTTTCCTGAACAGGTAATTGTCCTACTTAGGGGTTTTTTTGACAAAGGGGGGTAAAACTCTTGAAGGTGAGGGATTTAAATTTTCATGACTAATGATGGCATAGAACCATAGAACCATAGAACACTACAGCACAGAAAAACAGGCCATTCGGCCCTTCGAGTCTGTGCCGAAATGCATCTTGCATTCTTGGGTCTAAGGTTAGACCATCCATGTTTTTCGCCCTTGTTTTGTTGAGGCTCACGATCCAAACTTAAGCCCATTCGAGGATCGGACTCTAGATTTCTGTTGAATACCCTACAATGTGGCAATCAGTTGTTACTTAGGCTACAATTCCCCATAGCAGCCAAATCAAATTTCAGTCATACCATTTTAGGTAATTGTCAAATGGAGACAACTTCTCATGAATAGATGCTGAGAGGGCCACTGAGTGACAGGGCCCAAAAGCCCACTATCTTTGCCGTATCATCAATACCACTGTTCTGTGTGAGCTGGTCTCTTAATTTGCAGAACAGATGTAAGTGTACACTGTTAGCTGTCTCTTATAATGAATGAACAGCAATTGCCAGAGGGCATTCCTATAGAAGTTTGACAATGTGTTACAGTCAGAAATTCTGTGAGGGGGAACAATATGGACTCAGAGTGTCTTGCTTAAGACAGCTCAGATACATTAGTAATACTGAAGTTGGCATATTATGTGGACCTGTCACCATCTTATTTTGAACCATTTCAATGGGGCATTTAAAAAATTGCTGAGGCTGTCTGCTCAGTAGCTCATTCAGCGTTGACCATGTTCAGTGAAAAGAAATTGCTATCTAACAATGTTGTGACACCATGAGAGGATGAACACGCAGGCTCCTAATGCCCTTCTTTTATTAGAGCGGCCCTGTTTTTAGCAGTAGTGCTGTAATGTAAATGAGATTACATTAGTGCTGCCAAGAACCTCAGGAATTACAATGCACTGCTGACAGAACCAGCTACCTTTTTTGGCACTCTCCGGCCGTAGGTGCCCAGTTTGGTGTTACAGCATGCCAGTACGATTTATTGCCTTGATAGCCAGTGTGGATCACTCCAGCCATCTTCACAAATCTCCAGAAAGCAGGCGCCAGTGCCTTGGTTTCCAAACAACTACGCGTGTAAACGTTCGAGTGCCTGCAGTCGCTTCTCTTTGACTACCCTCTTACTGAAATTGTGCGGCTGCTTAAAGGGACAAGTTGCGGGGAGCTGGGATCATCCCGGACGTTTAACGGTTTCTGCTTGAAGCACTTCTGCAAAGAATAACTTGCAAGGGTCCGAATGTTTCACACAAATAATTATTTTGATGTACAGTGATCATTGCTATGTAGGCAAATGCCTCAGCACTGACCTGTTAATTAATAAACCACTTGATCTGTATTGTTTGCAAGAGAGTGCCTTGTCCTTTTACAAATAGGGCCATGGGATCTTTAATGCCCACCTAAGCCACAGGCACATCAGTTGTAGCCTCAGCTTTAACACCTCATCTGAAAGTTGATGCCTTCCACAACTCAGAATTCCCTCAGCACTGGGTGAACATGGATCATGTGTTTTATCTTGGCATGGGGTTTGAACCCATAATAGTATGATCCAGAGGTGTGGGTACAATCAGCCAAGACTATAAAGGGAATATAATAAAAGAGCATCTTCCATCATATTTTGGTCCACCAAGTTAATTCTGACCTTTGGGGGGATTTTTAATCCGTGAGGTTGGAGGGGAGGATTGGAGATGGACAGGAGCGGAAAAGGAATTAACATTTCAAACGCAACTGCAACCTGCCTCACCCCCTTCTGGTTTTTACAGCAGCGGGTTGAAGGGGCAGGGCTGGGCAGCCAATGCACCCTCAGAAGGTGGGTCAGTCATTAACTGCTTTGAAGGAGACTGTGTGCCTCCATTTTTATCTTTAACCCCCTGGAGGCCAAGATGCCTAGGCCTCGGGAATCCCAACAGTTAAAATCAGGCTTGTGGGCCCAAAGGGGTAGGAATGTTACCTCCAGGCCCAACAAGCTAACCTCTTTACACGCTCCATGATCAGCTGATCCCTCCTGTACCCCGTCCCCGACTATCCCCAGGATTTCTGACTCCCTCACCCCTCAGACCTCCAACTGCTCCACAGCACTGCAGTTCCCAACTCCTCCCAGATCTCCAGATCCTCCCCACCAGAGCTTCAACTCCTCCCAGCCCCTACTCCGACTGTTAAATTCCACGGGATATCAGCACATCTTCTGCCCTCCCCTCCCCCCACCCACCCACCACTCTTTTCATTGTTCCAAGTGAGCAAATTCAGAAAGCCAGTTGGTGAAAGACAGGAATTGGAACCAATTTTTACACAACTTTATATTTATAACAGAATTAGACATTACATCATACACCTTCTAAACCAAGAAACATAGCTTTAATCTCTGTCTATTAATTCATAGAGGGCTCAAGGGAATCCCCAGTTAAAGTCTATCACCTCATAATGCTCCAGTGAAGTGCCTTGGCATATTTCACTACTTTAAAGATGCTATAAAAATGCAAGTTGCTGTTGTATGGATTGGAAAGTGTTTCGGGATATATTGTTACATGATTTCCCGATTGTCAATGCCACCATGGAGCTGGGTTTGGAACGTTTTTGTGCTTCTTCTGAGGTTCTTACTGGCCAGTTGTTTTGCATACAATAGCAGCCTTGCATCAAAGTATTTCCTGTTACGGTAGCTCCAAATCAAGTTATTCTTTGTTTCTGAAAACCAAGCCATGTACAAAGTATAAAATCCCCTTTAACTCTTGTATTTAGATTATGTGCAACTATGTGGACAGTAGGCCATGGGTTCAAATCTCACTCCAGGGCTTGAGTTATATAACCTCAGCTGACACATATGAAAATACCAGTAGGAGCAGGAGTAGGCCGCTCAGCCCTTCGAGCCTGCTCCGTCATTCAAGAATGGCCAATCCCTGTAGCACACCACTCGTCACATCCTGCCAACCAGAAAAAGACCCTTCATGGCCCATTTGTCTCTAATCTCCAGTTTACCGCCGATAACCCTTCACCCCCTTGTTTATCAAGAAACTATCTATATCTGCCTTGGAAGCATTCAAAGACACTGCTTTCACTGCCTTTTGAGGAAGAGAGTTCCAAAGATTCACTACCCTCTGAGAGAAAACATTTCTTCTCACCTCTGCCTTAAATGGCTGACTCTTTAGTGACCCCTAGTTCTAAATTTTCCTACAAGAGGAAACATCATCTCCACATCCACCCTGTCAAGACCCCTTAGGATCTTAAAGTTTCAATCAAGTTGCCTCTTACTCTTTTAAACTCCAGTGGATACAAGCCCAGCCTGTCCAACCTTTCCTCATAAGACAACCCACCCATTCCTGGTATTAGTTTAGTAAACCTTCTCTGAGCTCTTTTAATGCAGTTACATCGTTCCTTAAACAAGGAGACCAATCCTCTGCACAGTACTCCAGATATGGTCTCACCAGTGTCCTGTACAACTAAAGCATAACCTTCCTATTTTTTTATTCAATTCCCTTGTAGTAAACAATAACATTCTATTAGCTTTCCTAATTACTTGCTCTACCTTCATACTAACCCTTTGCGATTCATGTACTAGGACACCCAGATCCCTCTTCATCTCAGGAATCTGCACTCTCTCTTCATTTAGATAATAAGCTTCTTTTCTATTCTTTCTGCCAAAATGGACCATTTCACATTATACTCCATTTTATGGATCTTTGCCCACTTGCTTAACCTATCTACATCCCCTTGTAGCCTCCTTATGTCCTCTTCACAACTTACTTTCATATCTATGTTTGTATAATCAGCAAATGTAGCAAAAATACCTTCTTCCCTTCATCCAAGTCATTTAAGTAAACTGTAAAAAGCTGAGGCCCCAGCACTGATCCCTGTGGCACATCACTTGTTACATCTTGTCAACGAGAAAAACATCCTTTTATAGCCACCCGCTGTTTGCTGTCAGCTAGTCAATCTTTTATCCATGCTAATATGTTACCTCTTATACCATGAGCTTTTATTTTTCACAATAAACTTTGATGTGGCACTTTATCAACTGCATTCTGGAAACCTAAATACATCCACCAGTTCCCCTTTATCCACAGCACATCTGACTCCTTCAAAGAACTCCAGTAAATTGGTTAAACATGATTTCCCTTTCACAAAACCAGCCTGAATGCCTTGAATTTTTCCAAGTGCCTTGCTATAACATCTTTAATAATAGCTTCCAACAGCTTTCCCTATGACAGATGCTAAGCTAACAGGCCAATAGTTTAAAAACAAAAAAACTGCGGATGCTGGAAATCCAAAACAAAAACAGAATTACCTGGAAAAACTCAGCAGGTCTGGCAGCATCAGCGGAGAAGAAAAGAGTTGACGTTTCGAGTCCTCATGACCCTTCGACAGAACTTGAGTGAATCCAAGAAAGGGGTGAAATATAAGCTGGTTTAAGGTGTGTGGGGGTGGGGTGGGGGGGTGGGGGGAGAGAAGTGGAGGGGGTTGGTGTGGTTGTAGGTGTAGGGCCAATAGTTTCCTGCTTTCTGTCTCCCTCCCTTTTTGAATAAAGGACTTACATTTGCTCTTTTCCAATCAAATGGCAACTTCCCGAATCCAGGGTATTTTGGAAAATTAAAACCTACACATTAACTATTTCACTAGCCACTTCTTTGAAGACCCTACGATGAAGTCCATCAAGACCCAGGGATTTGTCAGCCCACAGCTCCAACAATTTGCTAAGTACCACTTCCCTGGTGATTGTAATTTTTCTGAGTTCCTCCCTTCCTTCCAATTCCCGATTTACAGCTATTTGTGGAACGTTGCTTGTATCCTCTATATACTGGACACTCCAGTATCATGCGAAGGACCTGTTTTACTGTCAGACGTGTTGCCATTCAGGACCCTGTTTGCCAGTTCCAGATGGATGAGAAAGATTCCATGGGCTGAATTATCCCCCCCGACAGGGGGGTTGTATGGGAGCAGGCAAGAGCGAGTGCAAACCCGATTGAGTGCGCCACCATTTTACGTGGGCGGGCCAATTAAGGCCCACCCAGCATGACACAGACCCAGAAGCGCTGAGCGATCCCTATGCAGGCAGGGTGGGGATTCTGAGTCGGGGCCTGCGCTCTTTGGCGCGTATGCGTGAGAAAGAGCGCAGAAATCTCCCTGAGGCACGGAGCTGCCTCAGGGAGATTAGTTTAAGTTCTGAAAAATTTAATCAAGGAAAAGAAACATTTTAAGGACATGTCCCCTCATGTGAAACTGTCACATGAGCTGGGACATGTCCATTAAATTTTTCAAAAAATTTTATTAATTAGTAAACCCTTCGTGAAACCTCATCCCATGAGGTTTCATGAAAAATATGAAGGCCGCCCTGGGCTCTTCGCCTGCCCTCCCCCTCCGCCAACCTTAAGGTTGGACGGGCAGCATTCTTAACAACTCTAATTACTTTCTTAATGGCCTTAATTAAGGCCCACCCAGCGTGACACACACCCAGAAGGCCTTTGACAGCTTGGCAGACGTGCAGCTGTGTCGGATGTGCGCCCGCCGAAATGACAATCTAAACGACGGGCGGTGACACCAGGATGCCCACCTGATGGCACCGCCCGTCCTTTTACCCGTCGGCAAGCGGACCCCGCCCCCCCCACTCGCCGACCGGAAAATTCTTCCCCTCGTCTATTCAAAGGTCAATGAGTTCTCCTGGTACGGTCACATCTATTTATTCCTTCCTCAACTAAGACTGGCAAAATTGGTGACTGTATCCGCCTACACTGCATTTCAATTTAATTTTGGATGAGAAACACCTTGGAAGTTTCCCTGAGAGGTGCAACGAGGTGCATGTTTTATTTCGCACTGGACGGCTACAAAATTCAGGCAAGAGTGCAGACAAAAAGTGATCATGATTGCAGAGCAGTGACGTGACCTTTTGCAAATGGCTCTTCAGCCGTGACCTTTGCGGGTAAGAGCTCAGGCAGTAAATATAATTTAAAAAAATCATGTGGGAGAGAGGTCAAGGAATCCACTCCGTTTTCTTTCTGTTGATTTAAATGTGTGCAGACAGAAGGAAAGAAACTCTCCTTATTGCTGTAGTGGTTTGATATGCAATATTCCTTGTTCCTTGAAAGGGCAGCAAGGATCTGTACATTTGAAACAGACCCTTTATTGTGATTTCCGTTTTATGCATTCACAGCTCAGACTTTAGGAAGTGGAGAAGTGCTGGAGCTTGATACTACTTTTTAAATAGGAAACAGAAAAAGCCGGGAATACATAGCACTTCGATTTAGTTCTGAAGTGGGAAGGTCGGCTAATGTTTTGAACGGGACCCTTGACAGGGCTGATTAGCACAAGTCAGGACATGTCTCAGAAAACAATGTAGAAAGGGCGAATACCAAGTAGAGATTGAGGTCAGGCTGATAGATTGACTCAGATGGACTTGGCTGTGCCACTGCAGTGTTTCCCATTTACACTTCAGATTACCAGTATTGTTAACTGTGAGGCCAGAGTAAATTCTCAAGCTGTAGCTTGTCCGACAGTTCCTGTGGATGGCAGAGAAGATAACACTCTGAACAAACTCAGAGCTTGTTGAAACAATTATAATTGTAGCGATTATTACTTTGGAGATAAGATGTACTCAGCCGAACTGCTCAATAGGAATATATTTTTACACCCAGGTAGTGTTAACTTTCGGGTGAGGAAGAGCAGGCAAGGCATTGAGACCTGGAATCGCAACATCTTCTACTCTATTATTAAGCTACTTGCTAGTCGAGGCTCTTCAGCAGAGTTTCCTGGCAACCTGCTGTTACCCATTCAGCCCAGATAGTTCACAACATGGCTGTTTTGATATTGTCCCTTGATCTCTCTTTCAAACACTTGTCATTAATCTGTTTTCCAATGGCTTTGTTAATATAAGCAACTCCAGCACAAGTTGAAGAATTTCTTCGTGGGTGTAGAAGCATAAAAAGCCGACTCATGCAATAGAAATGTCTCTTTTTTATTTAAAAAAAAAGAAATACTGACTTTATGCAAAACCCAGCCAATTTTTTTTGTTTCATAGCCCAGAACATTAAATTGAGCAGAATTGATTACTTCAGATTTGAGAGCCGAATTTGCATTGTATTGATTGATCTCATTATATGTTTTAAGCTGAAGGAATCTCTGTTTTTCATTTTTCATGTTCATTCAGTCGGCAGGAAGCAATTTATGAAGTTTGAGTGGGCACAGAATGCAGCCAGCGTGCTTGGTTGTGAACTTGAGGAACTCTCAATTGCTGTCTTCAAACATCACCTCAAACTGATCATCCAGCAGGCTACAAGCAAGCTTAATTCAGATGACACTGCAACAGGTAGAGATGACGCATATCTCGTCTAAAAAACTGAGTCAGATCGGCCTAATTTGCTTCTGTTTAAAGTCTACGTTTTCTTAAATGTTACATAAAACAGGAGTTGATTGTTTGTTTTCTGACTGTCCGTTGAACTCTCAAGGCATATTAACCTAAACTGTTTCCATCCATTGACTCAGTAGCTGTATGGACCACTGGAGTGTCAATCCAGAACCCTGTGTGTAGGAACTCCAAATCCAAGTGAATTCAAACCTGCGATTTATTTTTGTTGGGTGATTCTGGTTGTCCCGAGCCCTGTGGTGAAAGGAGTACTAATGGGAGTCCTGAAGATCATTGAATGAGCTCGATCTTAGTTTTGCTAAGTAGAGATGGATCTTGTGCATGCAATGGCATTGACATTGGAACTAATTCTCTTCATGATTCAGAGATTTTTAAAAAATCACCATCTCTGAACCCTACAGAATGGAAAGGCCCCAGGATGCTGTTCTACAGCAAGTTAGCAGATCTTAGCTCGAGTAGCAATGAAGATGGTACATTTGTCCTGAATTAGGGAAGAGAAAACTATCTAGGGTTGATGCTGTTGATGATCCCTGCTTCATAACTGTGTGTGTGGATGTGAAAGGATGGAATAGACTTGGCTGTAATCTCTTCCCAGTCTGACAGTTGCTGTCAAAACTCAGAATGAACAATGACCATTTGGCAACATTGCAGGAGGATGCCCAGTGTTCATGAAATCTTGCCCAATTAATGCCATAAGGAGAGGCGAGGGAAGAGAAAGTTGAAGGGAAGTGGGGGGAGAAAAGATTGCTACATGCTATCCTCTCACAGGAGCATAAAACTGGAGTGGATGTGGTGGAATGAGGATAAGGTACAATGATCCTCTCAACTACAAACTCCTCCAGTCATATTGGCCAAGTTTAGGTCAGAAGCAGGATTTCTGTTTTAATTATACACAGAGGGTGATCAATAAATGGAGTGGGTTTCCAGGGAAGGATGGTTGAGGCTAAGACACTGGACAAATTTCAGAAACAGCCAAATGCTATTATGGGAGTATAATAGGCTTGGTCAGCTGAAAGGATGAGATCAAATAGGTTATAGTGCCTTTCTCATCTGACAACACTGACTACACAACATGAGATCATATATCTAGAGGACTAGAACACAAAGGGGTAGAAGTAATGCTTCAGTTATACAAAGTCCTAGTTGGACTACATCTGGAGTGCTTTGTTCAGTTCTGAGCACTATTCCTTAGGATAGATGTTGGCCTTGAAGGGAGTAGTATTGATTTCCCAGAATAATTACCTGGGCTCTAAGGGTTAAATTACAAGGTGAGATGACACAAACTATGGTGTAATCCCTGTAATTTAGAAGACTAAGGGCGATTTGATTGAAGTTTTCAAGATATTAAGGTGAACAGATAGAATAGATACAGAGAAACTACTTCCGCTGGTTGGAGAATCTAGGACTAGGGGACATAGTTCAAAAATTAGAGCCAGACTTTTCAGGAGTGAAATTAGGAAACACTTCTACATGCAAAGGGTGGTAGAAGTTTGGAACTCTTTTTCACAAATGACAATTGATGCTGAATCAATTGTAAATTTAGATCTCAGATTGAAAGTTTTTTGTTAACCAATGGTATTAAGAAATGTGGGGCATGGAAATAGGTCACAGATCAGTCAAGATGTCACAGAATGGCAGAACAGGTTTAAGAGGTTAAATGACCTCCCCCTGTTCCTATAACCCTTTGTATGGTTCTATACCACAGGTGGTTGAAAGGCCCTTTCTACCCCACTCTCCTTGAAGTCATTCTTTTAAACCTAGGTATTTGACCAGACTTTTGGCCGCATTTCCTAATATCTCTTTATGTAGTTTGATGTCAAGTTTTGTCTGATATCAGTCTGCTGAAGAGCTTTGGGACAGTTTTATTCTTTAAAGGCATTATAAAAATGAAAGGTCGTTGGTTATGACCTGCCTTGTGATGACAGTGAATCTCCTGAATAAAGTTTAATTACGTAGGTAGAATATGGTTCCCCTGAATGCTGCTGAGATATTTATAGATCAGCAGTTGGGGACTGGAACCGTAACAGGAGATTTCTTGAAACTTGACAATTGGCATAAAGCAGAGAAGTCTGATAAAGCAAGAAATGTTGCATTATCCATTCGGGTGACCCTTCATTTTAATGAGTCTCCAAAAGAAAAAGGAGAATGTTATGCTGGCTGGTTATTAACATGCTCAGAATGTAGCCAGAAGGTTACAATGCTTCAGTAGCTGTGCTTCCAAATGAGCAGAACCTGATGTGAGTTGTATGCAAATGAGTGCGTTGGACTACAATTAATGAGCGCACCGATGAAATGCAATCTCCATAGATCAGGGAGTTCAAATTGAATAGTATCTATCTTTTCTCCCGAGAGGGAAGTTTCTCTCCATCACAGGCCAGAGCTGTGAACATTAATTTTCAATATGAGAGAAGAAATACCGTGAAATGCTTGCATTTATATAGCTCCTTGACACTCCTGAAAAACATCTCTGATTTTAAGCAATGGATTATTTTTTGTTCAGCAGAGACTGTGTTCGGGGCCAACTGCTGAATGAGAATTTCCCACCTTCATTATTAGCCACTAGTTCAACAGTACCATGAGTCATATGAATGTCTCATTTATTGCCACTGGTGACTCCTTCTCTCTGCTCCAAGTATGAAGAAGATTGATTTCAGTGCTGCACAATCCTTTCTACTGGTTCAAACTATTCATTGGGCCAAACTTATGCTCAAATATATTCGATTAATTTTCAAACTCAGGGCTTTGCTCTTCTTAGAACTTTTGCCGAACGTGGGAGCTTGCTGTGCACAAATTGGCTACCAAGTTTCCTGTATTACAACAGTGACTACACATCAAACGCACTTTGTTGGCTGTAAGGTGCTGTGGGATGTCCTGTGGTCATGAAGGGGACTATATAAGTGCAAGTTTATTCCTTTTTTTTACTTTGGGCTTTCTTTGTAGAGCACAGTTCAGATAGCTGTATATTTCATTAATCGGACAACCTCGTGTAATACCGGCTGGAATATTCCACTTTGGAGTCTAAAGTTTGGTGGTGGGCACGAAAGTGAGACCGATTCCCGCTGTGGAGCAGGATGACTGACCACGGATGATCTTGCGCTGTACAGCTCATTACCTTTGCAACCGCAAGGACCTCGCTGAATCTCATGGTGGGGTCGGGCAGCAAGTCGCCATCCCCATCATTACTTCATGGGGTTGAAGGTCCAGACACCATACTTAAGGAGCACCCAGGTAGCCTCCTTTATCCCTTCTGCTTTTACCCGGCCATCGCTCCATACTTCCCTGCTAACCCTTCCTTGGTGATCCTCCATGCAACTTGCAATGCCACCAGCCGCTCTTAAGCATAGGCTGGCATTTACCGACATGCCCTAAAGAGGACAATGCAGCGGCAAATTCACCTTTAATCATGGGAGAAGTCTACCTCACTAGGTGCACGGCACTTATGTGCAGTCATAAAAGTATTTCTCACCGGCTGGGAACTTAATTTGGAGGGGCATCTTCATTCCAGTGAGATGGCCTTTTAATGAGCGTGCATGACTTGCTAATACATGCAAAAGGGCTTCCTGACACTGTTCATTGGGAAGCTCGACCTGCCTTTAAAGTCCCGAGAACAGAATTCCTAAAGCCCATCCTGCCTTCAGGGAATGGATTTTTGGCCTCACACCAAGTTAAGTTCCTCTGCCCGGCAAGCTTCCTGCTGCTGGTGGGACCGGAAAGATTCCATCCACTGTAAGTGATGCCGTGACTGGTGGACGCAGGGGCTGAAGTGCCTTATCTCCCGCCCAAAATTACTTTCTAATTTAATTTGCCAAGTTTCCTTTAACGTTTTGTCTTTGTTATGGTGGCCCTTTTAGGGGTGGTCCATCAGTTAGTTTATTTTTTTCTTCTGGTCCCACCAGCAGTGGGAAGCTTGCCGGGCGGAGGAACTTAACTTGGTGTGAGGCCAAAAATCTCCGTTCCCTGAAGGCGGGATGGGCTTTAGGAATTCTGTTGTCAGGTTTCCTTAGTTCTGTTGAAGAGTCATACGGACTCGAAGCGTTAACTGTGTTCCTCTCCGCAGATGCTGTCAGACCTGCTGAGTTTTTCCAGGTATTTTTATTTTTGTTTTTGTTTTGGATTTCCAGCATCTGCAGTTTTTTGCTTTTACCTTAGTGTTAAATTGACTGCCACTTCTCTTCAAGGAATGCCTAACTTGAAGAAGTATTGCTCTTCTCTCCGACAGGATTTCCGCCTCTCTCTTTTGCCTTATTACCTTTTAGCCTATTTTGATCCCTTCCCTTCACCCCACCCCACCCCCACTAGGGCTATCTGTACCTTGCTCATCCTGCTTTCCACCCTTAATGTCACCGATTAGCACATTTCTTAGCTAATATCACCACCGTCAACACCTCTTTGTCCTTTTGTCTGTGACATCTTTTGGCTATCTCCACCTATCACTGGCCCTCTATCCAGCTTTACTTTCCCCCCCCCCCTTAAACCAGCTTATATTTCACCTCTCTTCTATTTTTCCTTAGCTCTGTTGAAGAGTCATATGGACTCGAAACGTTAACTGTGTTCCTCTCCGCAGATGTTGTCAGACCTGCTGAGTTTTTCCAGGTATTTTTATTTTTGTTTTTGTTTTGGATTTCCAGCATCTGCAGTTTTTTGCTTTTATTTTAGTTAGTTTATTTTGTTCATTTGGTATACTCAAAAGAGTATATATAAAAGTGATGCTTCAAGCTCAACATCTAACTGTTGAAACAATTAATAACAATCTGATCTTGCACTGTAAAGCTATTTCTCTTAACCTTATAAGGTGCTTTTCTCTCACCAAAGGAAAACAGACTGTGCCTGTGGCAACTATTTTATAAACTCATCCGTACATTTTTCCTAGAATTCTGGCTCCTGTCCATGGAATTTGCAGTTGGGTTTTCAGTCCGTTTGGATAGGGTTTTTCCAGTGGGCTTTAGGATTCCAACGACAGAAATCAAATGGGGTCCCAAAGCCCACCACTGCCGGGAGCAAGACCGAGGGACTGGTTTCCCGGAGGCGGTCTCCAAATTGGCTGCCTCCAGTCTCACCGTCCTATTACGGACAGTGGGTGGGCTTTCAATGTTGCTGGTCCAATCAGGTGACTGGCAGCTCTGCTGCACCCCCCCTCACCCCCGCAGCCCCACGGGGAGAAGTGGGTGGAGGCAGCTCTGTGAATGTGAGACCGTCACAAAATGGATTCCAATAACTTCCCTGTAACAGACATTAGGCAAGCATTTCTTTATCTTCCTGCTTTCCCAGTTATATTCTCCATTTTTCCCGACAAGTTGCCACAATGTCAAGACATCTACTTTAGTTCACGGTTAATGACAATAAAAGTTGCGATGTACTCTTCCTTCCAGCAGAGGCAGACACTAACATCGAGGGAAAAGGTGTAGTCTGGATGTCTAAATTCACCTGGGCAGGGTCGAGCCTGTCATTACAAACGTCTGATATGTTACAGGAAGAGGCTATTCAGCCAACCAGACCATGCTGGTGTTTATGCTCACTTGAGCCTCCTCACATCTAAATCTATCATTGTAACCACCTATAAATTTACCTCATATACTTGTACAGTTTCCCCTAAATTGCATCTATAGTATTTGCTTCATCCATTCCCTGTGGTAGTGAGTTCCAAATTTACACTGCTCCTTGGGTAAAGAAGATTCTTCTGAATTCCCTACTGGATTTCTTGGTGACTGTCTTATGTTGATGGCCTCCAGTTATGCTCTCCCCCACAACGTTCTCTCTGTATCTACTCTGTATCAACACCTTTCAAAACTTTAAAGACCTCAGTTAGGTCACCCACCAGTCTTTTTATCAAGGGAGGAGAGGCCAAACCTATCAATCCTTTCCTGATATGCATAATCACACATTCCTGGTATCGTCCTAATCACAAATGGTCTTTTTTTTTGCAACTTCCAAAGTATAATTCAGACTCGCAAAGGAAGGAAAACATTCTGGGGCTTTTTTCTGAGTTGGAGGTAGGGCTGTGGGTGGACATGAAATGCAGTAGGCCCTTTTGTCTGTGATTTGGTTTTGAATCTAGCCTACACTGCTGGAGAGGAAAATTCCTGACTGTGTCACGTGGGTGTAAAATATATGCAATGTGTGTTTTTCTGTTTCTTTTAGGCCCTCGTTTGACAGGCTTGGAATGTGTGGAAGGAATGGCTGCTGGATTATATGAAGAACTATTTGCCATTATCATCATGCTCATCAACAGGTAAACAGCTGTGTACCAATAATCGGAGAACGTTTTATTAGTCTTTCATGGGATGTGGGCGTCGCTGGCAAGGCCAGCATTTCTCGCCCGTCCCTAATCCCCTTGAATTTGGCCATCTCAGGGGGCTGTTAAGAGTGAACCACAGTGCTGTGGGCCTGAAGTCACACGTAACCCAGACCAGGTGAGTACGGCAGATTTGCTTCCCTAAAGTAGTAAACTAGGTGGGTTTTTACGACAATCGATGATAGTTTCATGGTCACCATTATTGAGGCTGGTTTATATTCCAGCTTTATTAATTAATTGAATTCAAATTTGAATCCAAGACTCCAGAGCATTAGCCTGGGCCTCTGGATTACCGGTCCGGTGACGTTACCACTACACACCATCTTCCCATGGAATTGGCACAATATGATCATTCGTAGGCTTTGTGAAATGATCAAGTACTGCATTAACTGAATTAGTGACTACTACTGGTACAACATCAAGCCCACACCAAAGTTCCTTTCCTATCACCTAACCAAGTTTTATCTATTAGCCTCAGAAGGAGTGCAGTGTAGATTCACCAGAACGTCACATGGGTTCTAAGAGTCAGGTTATGAAGAAAGATTAGGCCTGTCTACCCCAAGATATAAAACATTAGAGGATGATTTGATTGAGAGTTTTAGGGTTTTGTAAGGAATTGCTGGGGGAGATAAAAAGAAATGATTTCCACTAGTGGGGGAGTCCAGAGCAAAAGGAATGTAACCTTAAAATCAGGAGGGAAGTTAGGAAACACTTCTTCATGCAAAGGGAAGTGGAGAATTCTCTCCCACAAAAAGCAGTAGATGCTAGCTCAATTGTAAACCTTAAATCTGAGGTTGATAGATTTTTGCTAGGCAAGAGTATAAAAGGGTATGGAGCCAAGGAATATGGGTGATGTATAGATGCAGATCGACCATGATCTCACTGAATGGCAGAATAGGTTCGAGGAGCTGAATGGCCTCTTCCTGCTCCAATGTCCAATTTGGGCAATGCTGATGCTTTCTATGAAGTCTAATTGCAATTTCAACTCTAAGTTTGGCATTTGAACATATAGAAAAGCAACTTCTATATATGGATTCATACCTGTTTCTGCTTCCATTTCCCTCAGGTCAGTTTCTTCCCAACAGTTGGCACTGACATCAATCATGGTGGTGGACACACCGGGCTTTCAGAATCCGCACCATGAAAACAGAGAGAGAGCAGCCACGTTTGAAGAGCTGTGTCACAACTATGTGCACGAGAGACTACAGATGCTTTTCCATGAGCGCACTTTTGTGTCTCAGCTGGATAGATTCAAGGAGGTGATGTCACGATAGCTCCATGTTTCATTTTTATTTGTTCTGGTGAACTTTGTTAGGTCTTTTGGAAGCCTTGGATCTTACCAGATTGGTTAGATTTCTGTGGGTTGCCATTGAACGTTGGACTTTCATTGCTGTTAATCTTATGCAACCACTGAGATACAGGTAACGTAAGTGGAACACTGAGGTTTGCTGGTGATGGAAAGTAGTAGGCAGTAGGATGTTCTGAGGAGTTCTGATCCCAGGGGATCAGAGGGGATTGCAAGATTTGCATGCAGGTATATATGGTCTAAACATATCTGCAAAATATGAATCTACAACATTATTTCAAGATTAATTATGGGAATAGAATTGCAGGATACAGTGTTTTTTAAATTTAATCTCCATCCTGCACTTTGGGATATGTAAAGGTATTTTATTAACGCTCATCTTCTTTTCCATCAAAGTCATGAAATGTGGATTTGGAATTGGTTCAAGGAAGGCCATCTCTGTACAAAGAGTGACCAATATTTTGAGTGGACTCTGGGTAAGACGGTGGAGGCAAAAAAACACAGGGAATTTTTTAAGAACGTCTAGGTGCTGTGGTGGGTATCTGTAGGTTGTAGATAGATGAGTTAAAATGGATTGTCTTGTGTGCTTGTGACTGCCAGCCCTTTAGCAATTGGGTAGATGAATAGTAAATTATCAGTAATATTCAGAAGTGCACTTTACTTGTTGAGGTCCTGTATAGAGCATTATTATTGCTCAGTTGGACAGTTGTCCGATTGGTGTAGCAGATGGATTCAGGTGATAACTCTGACTCTGACATTGTGAATGGATGGCAAAGGTAATATGGTTGGAGAAGGTCGAAAGGTAAAGTGGAGGGGGAGAGAAAATTGTGCACGTGGGGAAGATCAGAAAACAGCTTCTGAGGGGCACCAAATTACTGAGGTAGGGAAGAGTGCAGAGAGGAATAGGATCCTGGGGATGTTTGTATAAATGCAAGCTGGAACAGAAAGGAAAACGAGGGCTATTGAGTCAAAAATTGATGAATGTTTGGTAAAATGTAATGGGCAATCATGCTGGTAGATTCTGTAAAACAGTTTTCAAGAATCTTGAATTTTGTATGCTATAAATGCTATTAATAGTATCAAATTTTCAGGCGGCTAAGGTAACAAATGGCTGTTTGTTTCATCCATGCATTCATATTTAAGTAAATGGCTTGGTTATTTGAACCAATCAGAAAAAAGTGTCTTTTTATTTGTACTGTGGGCATTTTTTAAATTTACTGTGTCATTTGCTGGTCTTTTTCATTGCACACAATAATGGGTAGAGCTATTAAAAATGAATAATCTGACTAGTTTATAACAATCTATGCTTTTAAACATTTCCAGAACTGAAAACAGAATATTGAAGCTCATTGAATTTACGGTTTTAATCTTGCTCAACAGGAAAACGTTCAGGTGACATTTGACATGGCTGAAACCTTTCCAGCATCTACAGTGTCAGTCATCGATCAAACTTCAAGCCAGGTAAGCAAAGCAGAGGGTTTCCAATGGGACCTGGAAACATTAATCTGAAACACTTGTACTGAAGTGATGAGAGACATTTAGGGGTCTGGACCTCTGTGATTGGAATCCATGCAGTAGCTATGAGGGGCCAAAACTTCACAGATAACCTCATACCTTCCATTTCAGCCTATTTATCTTCACTTTAAGTGAGAACCAGTCTAATTGTGGCGTTATAACACTTTACATATGTCCTCATGTTTAAAAAAAAAAGCCTCAAAACTTATAACTGTGAACAATGAGCAGGGACAAAAAAACAAAGACAAATACTGGGTGGGCTGCCAGTGAGACTAATGGTATCGTCAAAGAGAAGAGGGAGGAGAAATTTTTGGAGATTCTTGAAGGTTGGGGAAAGATGACAAGGCAAAGTAATCAGGGAAGGGCATTCCAGAGGACTGGAGCATAGCGAGGGAAGGATTAACCTCTGATAGTGGAGCTGGGAGCAAGTATCTGGATCAAAAGAATAAAGCAGATGACAGCTCAGGGGGATTGCTGAGATAGGGCGGACACCCACTGAGTTAGTTGGAGAAGAACAGCCATTGAAGCAATAACATTTCAAAGCAAAAGCAAAACTGTGACTCCTGCTTATTCATTAAAATGTGCTGATAACCAGTATCTGCTTTCGAATTGTTGTTAAAAGTGTAGTCTCAAAGAAGACCAGCAGATGCAGTTGGTTGTCATGGTGATTTTAGTGCCTTTGGCGGGAATAATTCACGCTCAGTTCCTTGTGATGTTAAGATACCACCAAAAAAATGGAGGCAGCGAGCTAGTCCTGACATCATAAAATTTGTCCTCTAGGGCAATTTTTTTAAGGGCAGTTACACCAATGATAAAGGAACACCTGGTGGGAAATAGGCAGTTTCCTGCATTTACGTTCCCGATTTCCCTTCCTGTACAAATTAGCTGATTGACGGCCCTCCCATTGCTGCTGTTTATTCTGTGTTTGTAATGAGCTTCTTTTGAACATGTTTTAAGGTTAAATAAAATCTGACCTTTAATGTGAAACAAATCACGAGTGTGATTAAAATAACGCAGCAGAAAGTAGATTCTCCTAGCTAACCGATTCCAAAATACCGCAGGGGCTGGAAACCTGAGATAAAAGCAGGATGTGGTAGAAACACTCAGCAAGTCAGGCAGCATCTGTGGAGAGGGAAACATGGAGTTAACATTTCAAGTCAGTGACGTTTGGCAGAAGACAGATGATAAATTACCAAACATATCTATGAATATTAAATAGCAAAGGCAAATAGCAGATTCACTTTAGCCTATAATTAGCAATCTTTCCACAAAATATAGAAAACAATAATGCAAACAGTCATAGCAAAGCTGGACCTGAAGATGAGAGTTCACTAATAACCTCCCATAGAGCGAGCCAGTCCCACTCCAGAAACCTAAACGCACAATCTAGGCTGAGAAGGTGCTGCACTGCCAGAGGCACCATCTTTTGGGTGAGACGTTTAACTGAAGCACAGTCTGCCCTGTCAGCTGGACCTGAAAGATCCCATGACACCATTTCAAGCAGGATCAAATGAGTTCTCCCTGGTGTCCGAGCTGATATTCATCCCTCAACAAACATCACTGGAAATGGATTCTCTTGTTATTTTCTACATGCTGTTTGTGGGAGGTTGCTGTGTGCTAACTGGCTGCCACATTTCCTGCATTATAACAGTCACTGAACTTCAAAAATAATTCATTAGCTGTGAAGTGCCTTGGACCATCCCGAAGTCATGAAAGATGCTATATAAATGCAAGGTCTTTCTTTCTTGCACTGAAGTACCAGTTGAATCAAGTCATGGACTGAATTTTAGGGCTCTGTCAATCGGGAACCAAGGGGCTGGGGCCTGAAAATTAAGCAGCCGGCCAGCACACTGGCTTCCCGATCCCCTTCCTGATGTCGGGCATTTTTACTGATGTGTGTTCGAGGCTTGGGAAGGCTGTCCACCTGTCCAGCCTTAACAGCCTTGTTAAGCTTGGTGATGGAGGCTGACTGGGAATTTTCCAGTTGGCCTCCAGTTTCCCGTTGCCATTATGGGGCAGATCAACTGCTTTGGGGCCAACGCTCGAGGCAGGGCCACCTGCCTCCCTGGGTGGGGGTGCAGTCAAAGGCCCTCCCGGAGATGGACTCCTTTCCTCAATCTCATTGGTGACCTGGCTGCTTTTTGTACTTTTCTAATTAAGGTTTTTTATAAAGTGGCTGAGAGGGCTTCTTGTAGAGGCGTCCTTTCAGTTACTAACCTTGCACTGAAGCTGGGAGTGTCTCTGAAGCTGGAAGGATGCTGATTGGCGCTCCAGTGTCAAGAGCCCACACTCTGCCCTTAATTGGTCAGGGAACCGATCTCCATGCTAATTAAGCACTCACCCACATGAAAATCTTGACTCTAATCAGTTTCCTACCAGAGACAGGTTTGGGACCCGAAAACAGTAGGGACTCCTGATATCCACCTCCGTGGGGAAAATCAGGCCCATGGTGTGGGACTCACTTGAGATTGGATAGATCATGGATCAACCTTGGGGTAGGTAATGGGTCAGTTCCATGTATAGAATTACACCCACAAACCGAGCTATAAGCTACAATTTAACACGATATTTATTATTCACAAATACAGAATCCTTGAGGAGGTCAGTGCAGTGCCATGCACCATTACCACACAGTCCATTTTTGTAATTCATTTCTGATTGCTTGGGGCAGTGGCACTACTACTATTTATTAAGAGTTTATTCATTGAAACACCCTCCTATTTTGATAGGAAAAAAAAGACTAAATAATGTGTTATTTTATAAGATCTGCCAAAGGAAATGTGAAAGCACTATAGCACCAAACTGTTTCAGGAGCATTCAGCACAAGGATAATGGGAGACAACTCAGCCAATTTAATTGGCAGGGTATTTACTTAAAGGACGGCATAAAATAAAACTTTTCTCCCTGTACTCTCTGGCGTGTTACTTATTCACTTAACAATACTGAATAGGTGAAGTTTTAGAGAATGTGTTAGCGATGAAGGAACGGCTACCTGGGATGAGCACCCATCCTAGAGGGTTGTACGGACATATGAGCTGAGGGTGAGGTTTCACAGCAGGTGACAAAAGAGAGAGCATTCATCAGTCTGATTCACACACAAGTCCCAGAGGTGAAAGGATAGTGCGCTAATCACCGAGGCCCATGATTAATGATGTGACAGGCAGCTTCCTGATCACTTAATGGGCAAATGCATCACCCAGCATGGCACTGAGCTAATCAGAGATGTAATGACACAGTCTTGATCCCTCATGCCCACTGGGTTAATGAATCTCACTTAGGGTGGTGGCAGAGGGTTTGCAGAAAGGTGAGGGGGTATTCTGGCCTTTGGGACAGTAATGGGGAATGGTAAGGGGGAGGAGAAATCACCCTAAAGCTCATGTTTCTGATTACAGTACTCCTAATGGAATGTGTCTGCATGAGAATGCCATGTGCAGAAAGGATTGGACTCAGATGTTATATCAGTCACATTAATATCGATAGCCACTCATTGTCCAGCCTCGCACATCAATAATGACTATTTTGGCAGCAAGGATGGTCAATATCTGGAGCCCAGCAAGAGTCAATGTCTTTCAGATAGAAGGCTTGAGAATACTGGGGTGGAACCTCACAATCTGCCAGTGCTCCTTGCGCTGGCTTAGACTATTGAATAGACTGTAGCTCACCAAGTTCTGCATCTGTTGTATTAAGTTAAATTCCTTACATAGCAAAGATTAAAAGTATTTCCCGAAAGTAAATGAGTCCTTTCTACCATCACAACAAACCTTCTGAGCTCCGTGAGAAATTCTAGCTCATGGAAATAGACGCTTGAGTTATTGGAGGAGGAAGAAAAAGAGATACAGTTCCAGAGGACCTACCAAGTGGAGATATCTTAGTATGATTAGATTTATATTGGGATTGAGATGGAGATTGGGAAGTCACAAAGCAGTGTTTTATCTTTAAGTAAGGCAAACTTTAAAGGGTAGTTTTCCAGTTCTCAGAACTTCACATTTGACAACTATTGACACAAAAACCACTTTGCAGAGGTACTCATTTGCAGGGCACCTAACCTGCATGGGATAAAAACAGAAATTGCTGAAATAACTCATCAGATGGAGAGAAAAGCAGGGTTAATGTTTCAGGTCAATGGCCTTCATCAGAACTGGAAAAAGTTAGAGATGTAATAGGTTTTGAGCAAGGGGTGGGTGGGACAAGGGCAAAAGAGAGTACTGTGATAGGGGTGGAAGACAGGAGAGGTTGAATGACAGAAGAGTTAGTTATGAGGCCGTAGTACTTGAAAATTGTCTCCACAACTTACGTGATCGGGCATCATATGACTAGATGTCACATAATTGAATATCACCAGATGTTGCGCAGCCAGACATTATGCAATCAAACCTCTGGAAATACATCCAGTGAGAGTTGGCAACCCTAACATGGGGTAGAATCTTGCTGAGGGATTGGAGTTCTTGCCTGCCCACTGGGGGGCTGGTGAGAGACCCATGTTGCCTCTTTTTGGGAAGACCCGCTGAACCACAAACCAATGAGGCAGTGGAGAGGCCACCAGCTGGCCTTCTCCTGGAATCAGGGCCCCGGGAGTGGAAGCCTCGCCTACTGACATTTGCTAGCCAATCAGTGACCAGTAGTTCTTGTGCTTAGCAGCGCACAGAGGAGATGGTGGCTGCTGCAGGAACAAACACCTACTGGAGTCCCAGGATTGCAGAGCGACCCATCTCACAGGTAAGTAATGTGGCGGGGAGGGAGAGGGTGTTGGTTTTGTGGGATGGTGGTTGGTTTCGCCGAGCGGTGGTCAGTTTCGCCGAGCGGTGGTCAGTTTCGCTGGGCGGTTGTCGGTTTCACCGGGTGGTGGTCGGTTTCACTGGGTGCTGGTCGGTTTCGCTGGATGGTGGTCAGTTTCGCCGGGTGGTGGTCGGTTTTGCCGGGCAATGGTTGGTTTCGCCGGGTGGTGGTCGGTTTGGCCGGGTGGTGGTCGGTTTGTGGGGTGGTGGTTGGTTTTGCCGGGTGGTGGTTGGTTTGTGGGGTGGTGGTTGGTTTCGCTGGGTGCTGGTCGGTTTCGCCGGGTGGTGGCCAGTTTCACCGGGCATTGGTCAGTTTTGCTGGGTGGTGGTCAGTTTTGCCGGGTGGTGGTTGGTTTTGGTGGGTGGTGGTCAGTTTCGCCGGGCGGTGGTTGGTTTTGTGGGGTGGTGGTTGGTATCGCCGGATGGTGGTCAGTTTCGCCAGGTGGTGGTCGGTTTCGCCAGGTGGTGGTCAGTTTCACCGGGCGGTGGTCGGTTTCGCCAGGT
Source organism: Carcharodon carcharias (assembly GCF_017639515.1). NCBI lineage: Eukaryota > Metazoa > Chordata > Chondrichthyes > Lamniformes > Lamnidae > Carcharodon > Carcharodon carcharias. Next base: position 16,063,450 of record NC_054479.1, on the reverse strand, counting down.
GGTGGTTGGTTTTGCCGGGTGGTGGTTGGTTTTGCCGCGTGGTGATTGGTTTTGCTGGGTGGTGGTCGGTTTCGCCGGGTGGTGGTCGATTTCGCCAGGTGGTGGTTGCAGGGCAACGTGTATAGGGAGGTTGGCAGCAAAGATGGTCAGGTATTTCTCAGTGACCTCTCCCTTCCCGATGTTGAGTCCCTCAGTCAGGGACTCGGTGCCTTTGATTGAGGGATCCCTCCCCTGGGAAGTGACAAGCTGTCTGCCTGGTTTTAGCTGTCATACAGGCTGCATGGCGACAGGCCCGCCTGCAGCTGGGCCAATCCCAGTGGCGGTGGGTAAGGGCCTCACTAGGAGGCGGGGCGGGAAGTTCGACCACGTGCCTTACCGCCAGTACTTAATTCTGGCTGAGGCAGGAAGGCGGTGGGGGAACTGCCTAATTACATGGCCTTCCTGTCTCCAAGCCCTCCACCAACAAGAGCAGAAGATTCCACCCATGAAGTGCTCAGATAATACCCCTCTGATAGAGAAAAAGACTGAATAAATAACACAAGATCTGCCAAAGGAGATGTGAAAACATTATAGCATTCTTGGCGTTTTGAGTGAGGTAATGATAGAGAGTAGGGCAATACACTGAATATGGATTACCTGCTCCACAGGTGTTTTTACCTCCCAGAAGAACAGTGTGCACTAAACAAGCTAGAAGTTGATCCCTGGTGGACCTATTTGAACACAGCTAAGAGATCCTAGACTTCTTTAACCTCCCCACTACTCACACAGTGGCTGAGACATGGCTGCCTGTTAGATCCATGTTTTCTTGACATTCCCTCGCCTGACACGATAGGAGTGTGACAATTTACGACACACTGCTTAACCCTTTCTCGCCTGATGGCCAGGTCAACTCTGGCTCCTGTTTCCTGCAAGAAGCTCAGAGTGGCCTGCATTGTGGCCTGGCTTTGAAGATTAATCCGTAACAAATCTACACTTCACAGTCCTGTTTAAGTTTGAAATTGTTCTGTAATTGGCTAGTTAAATTAGAGAGTAAAATCTGTGAGACAGAGATTGCATGCTTTTCTGGTCGTCATGGGGAGTAAGTCACTGAGTGGAGAATCTGCTCTATTTTCTGGCTCAGTATCAGCAATGAGCATTCCATGTGAGGGCGATCAACTCTTATTGGATGTATTCCAAGAGGTTTGATCAAATGATTCCTGGCCCTCAAAATCAGATGATATTTGATCATTTGACATCTAGTCATGTGATTTTTTTTTGGAGACAATTTTCAAATGCTATTGTATTTATATGTTCGTATGTATTTATCTCCTAAAGGTTGGGTCCCCTGTAATTCGGAATCTCTGCTTATTGTTTTTGTGCCAATAGTTGTCGAATGTGAAGGCCATGTACCTGGAAAGCCACCCTTCAATTGTTGCCTTACTTAAAGATAAAAACCTACTTTTTGGCTCCCTAATCTCTCTCTCTCAAACCCAGTATCAAATTTAGTCATATTACGATCTGTTCCCTACTCGGTGGGGGGGTGGGGGTGGGGGGGGTCCTCTGAAAGTGTATCTCTTTTCTATCCTCTTCCTTATTATGCATTTCTTGGAAGATGAGCAGAACATTTCAGGTTAAAAGTACATTAGAGTCTGGAGTACAGGCACCTTCCATTTGGCCCATCCTGCCTATCTGACTTCCACCATTCCAGCTGTAATGTTATCTGATTTCCAGCAAAGTAATTGCTACGTTACTATTTCCAATGCCAATCATCAGCCGTAGCTTGGTGATAACACTCCCAGCTCTAAGGTGATGGGGTCAAATTCCTTACCGGTGCCTTACTTAAAGATAAAGCCCCGATTTGCCACTCTCCCATCTCCTGTTTTCAAATGGGGTATTAAACCAAGGCCTTGCCTGCCCTCTCAAGGTCTGAAGTAGAGCTCGGGGAGTTCTCCCCAGTGTCCTGGCCAATACTTATCCTTCAACCAAAATCATTTAAACCAAACTTACCTGATCATTACCAAATTGCTGTTTGTCAGAACTTGCTGTGTGCAAATGGACTGCTGTGTCTCCTACATAACAACAATGATTACACTTCAAATATACTTGAAGGGGGAGGGGATGGCATGGACCACTAATCCAGAAGTCCGGGCTAACACTGAGGCCACAGGTTCAAATCCCACACTGGCAACTGGTGGAATTTAAAATCAATTAATAAAATCTGGAATTGGAAGCGAGGGAAAGTTCTTCCCCCCATCTTGGGGGGCCGCACTGCCATTCTACATGGGCGGGGCAGTTAAGGCCCGCCCATTGTGACGCTTGCCTGGAAGCGCTGAGCGCTCCCTGTGCGGGCAGGAGGGAGGGGGAGGATTCCCTGAGTCGGGGCCTGTGCTCTTTTGCGCACGTGTACACGATAGAGTGCAGAAATCTCCCTAAGGCACAGAGGTGCCTCAGGGACATCAGTTTGACATTTAAAACCTGAAATGAAGCATTTAAAAACTTTTAAAACATGTCCCCTCATGTGACACTGTCACATGAGCTGGGACATGTCAAAAGATTATTTTAAAAATTTTAACTGAATTTTAAAACCCTTCATGAAACCTCATCCCGCCCCTGGATGAGGTTTCATGAAAAATGCGAAGGCTGCCTGGGCTCTTCACTTGCCCCCCACCCCCCCCCACCTAACCTTAGGGTTGGACAGGTAGCTCGTTTAATCGCTTTAATTAGTTTTTAACGGGCCTTAATAGGCCTTTGACAGTCCAAAGGGTGCGCAGGTGAGTTGGCTGCCCGCCCGCCGAACTGAAGATCTAAATGACGCGCGGTGACATCGGGAAGTCCGTCTGACATCACCGTGCGTTATTTCATGCGTCGGCGAGCAGGCCCCACCCCTGCTCATCGACCGGAAAACTCAGCCCCTAGTCTCAGTAATGGTGACCATGAAACCATCATGGATTGTTTGAAAGGCCCATCTGGTAGGGAATAAAATCCGCTGCCCTTACCTGGTCTTGGCCTACATGTGATGCCAGACCCATAGCAACGCAATTGCCTCTTAACTGCCTTCTGAAATGGCCTAGCAAGTCTCTCAGTTCAAGGGCAATTAGGGATGGGCAACAAATATTGGCTTTGCCAGTGATGCCCACGTCCCATGAAAGGATGAAGTACCTCATTGGCTGTAAAGTACTTTGGGATGTCCTGAGGTTAGGAACAGTGCTATATCAATGCAAGTCCTTCTTATTTATATCTGGTGCTCATGGTAATTATGATCTTCTGGCAATCTTATGTAAGAAATTGAAAGAGGCTTTTGTATTGTATGTGGAGGAATTTTGAGGTCCCAAGCCAGATATATTCTGGGGTGAGGGACCTTTTAAGAATGCGTTTTCCATTATTCTCTCTCCCAAGTCACTCTGAATTCCACTGGTTCCACGGTCATATTTGTAAAAGCCACATCACTTCCAGAATCAGTTCCAGGCCCATGGCTTCTTGACTCAGTGCATCCACCCAAGGCCCCAGGGCTTTTCCCTTACCGCCTGGTTCCTCACCCTCATCCCCACCCTGCGCTGAACTCTGGGGGAAAGTGGCCCGCTTAGTCATGGAGTGGAGCTGAACCATATCCCCCACCAGTCTGTGGATGGTAACAGAGCTGAATTTACCAAACACAGCAGTGGTGCTTGCTTCCCGAGCTTGACTTTTCCGAGTTTTTTCTCCTGGGCTCTTCACAGCAGTGCTTGCAGGGGATATGAATCCTGAATTCTGGGAGACTGCTGGACAAACTGGACCATTGGCTGCCCCATTCCCAGTTTAGGTACAGAGACTGTCCACTGCCCGAATCGCAGAATAGACGGGAATATCTCAACTTTATCATGGTGGTTTTTAACTTTCACCAAAGACATATTTTTGCTGCTGCTCTGAGAAAAATGGCTGCCCTTGTGTAAGATCATGGACGGTTTTGTTTTGTGGACTCCTGGTAATGGGGAACTAGGTTGACACTGCCCCAGATTCATTACAATTACCAGCTTCACTAAGCAAAGACGGTGGGCTGGATTACCCTCTTGGAGGTGGGGTGGGAGTCAAGAAAATAGAGGGTGAGCCACGGGCTGTTGGTGGTGGGGTGGGTGGGGGGTGCTGGGCTGCTGGGAAGAGGGTGGGTAACCCTCTCCACACAGGCTGGCAATCAATTAGTCCAATTAAGGCCCCACTTTGGAGCCATTTTGCAACAGTGCTGGTATTTTCCTGCTGTCAGAGCTGCCCACTGCCAAGTGCCAAGACCATCGACTCACTCAAGAGGGGCTCCCTGTGGCTGGCTGGTGGGCCAACAGAGCAAAAGGATTCATGCTGTAAAGATGGGGCTACAGGTCATTCACTAGCCCTCCAGAGGGGTTTCCCCTCTATACTGATATCTCTACTGGTTTATTTCATTAATTCTAAGCACCAGGGGTGCCTCCATGTTGAAGCGCCCTCATGTTTTCCTACCTGCTTCAGCAGCACATACCTCTCTTAGTGGGGCTGCCACCCTGACATTGCTGTGGGCCCTCTGACTGGGCCTGTAGCCTTGACAGCCTTCCCATAGTCCCTTAACTGGCAAATGCAGCGGCCAATTAAAAGGCCACCTCCTGAAGGGTTATGCTGACAGATGTGCTGATGACATGGACGGGCTTGGGACCTCCATATGGCCCTGATGTCATGTTTACAATGCCCAGCAGGAAGTGCAGCTTAGAGTTTTGAAACCCATTCGGTTTTCAGTACGGCACCCAGACTCCAATAGCTTTTTGGATTGTGGTGGACTGATATCAAACCATTTCTAACTTGGTCAAAAGCTTGGTTTCTGTTTGTTGTGAGAGGTGGCCGAGTTGGTACTATTGATAGAGGTGATCAGTAGACACTTCTTGGGTGGAAACTTAGAGTTTATTTACTAGGAACTCAGCAGCAACTGCATGTGTGCTTTCAGCTCAAACTCTATCTCTACATTACTAACTACTGAGATAGGCCACGCTACTCTCCTATCAGGTACTAAATTTCATGTGATCTTCCTTAACAAGCTTTATTCTCAAAGGTATATTACACACTAAATAAAACCATAATTACTACATCCCTCCTCCTTTACTCAGATATACATATATTTACAAGTACAAATTTCTCAAGACAACAAATTATTTACACTGGGCAGGGAATTTACAAGTTCAGTCTTTCAGGTGGTTTCCTGGTACATGTGGAATGTCGCAGCTCCACAACCTCAGATCCTTTGTCAGGAACCTGCTTTTCTGGAGTTTCCTGAGCACTTGCAGCTCTGTATCCTCAACCCTTACAGGAACATTAGACATTTCAGTCCTGGGTTGAGTATTCTCAACAAGAAACACTGACCCAGTCGTGAACGCTGGTGCAATCAATTCTTGGTGATCCGTTTCTCATTTCCCTAAATGGTCCACATGTCTCCATATGACCTGGCCTTCCACCTCCACGTGCTAAGACAGAGGTCCAGTCACTGCACTTATTTCACCTGGTAACCACTTTGGTCCTTCTCCGAAGTTCTTCACATATACCGTCTCTCCCATGGTAAATTTCCTCTCACGACTATACCAGTTGTGTCTAGTTTTCAGGTTTCCCTGACTCCTTTCCACCTTCCCCTCTAAATTCGGCATCATTAAGCTCAGTCTTGTCCTGAGACAGTGTTTCAACAATAACTCCACAGGTGTGACACCTGTTGTTGTGTGAGGGATGGTCCTATAATGGGAAAGAAAACGTGCTAGCTTGGTTGCTAAGGAATCGCCAGTTAGTGTTTTCATGCCTGCCTTGAACATTTGAATGGCCCTTTCGGCCAGTCCGTTTGAGAAAGGGTGGTACGGTGGGGTTTTTAATAAGTGATACCGTTGAGGCTGATAAACCGTTGAAAGTCAGCACTCGTAAATGCCGTGCCATTATCGGAAACAACTACTTCTGGTCGGCTGTGAATGGCAAACCTTTGACGTAGTTTCTCAATTGTAGCAGTCGACGTTGGTGACTTCACCTCATATATGTCCGTCCATTTTGAACGGGCATCGATAATGAGCAGAAACATTGTTCCCAAGAAAGGCCCCACATAGTCAATGTGTTACCGCACCCAAGGTCTACCTGGCCACTCCCAAGGATGTAACAGAGCTGTGGATGGCAATTTTTGCAGTAGCTGACATTGCACACAATTCTTCAATAAACTGTCTATTTCGGCACCCATCCTTGGCTATCATAGATAACAACGTGTTATGGCCTTCATTCGGGATATTCCTGGATGTGCATTTGTAGTTCAATTAAAAGTGACTCCCTTCCCTTTGGAGGATCTATCACTCGTGCTCCCCACAATAAGATGCCAGCCTGGCTGGTTATTTCATGTCTTCTGTTGAAGTACAGTTTCATTTTGTCAGATAAGGGCTCCTGTGACCAACCGTGAAGCACTTGTTCTCAAATTTGAGATAGGACGGGGTCCCGACTTGTCCAGTCTCTGATCTGTCCAGCACAAACCAGTGAGGAATCTAAGAAACTTAACAATAAAACAAGTTCCTGTGGAACCGGGACGTGCTCATCATTTCCTTGAGAAGGCAAACGACTAAGCGCATCGGCGTTTGCGATTTGAATGCCAAGCTTATATATGAAAGTGTATTCGTACGCTACCAGAATTAAAGCCCATCATTGTATTCTTGCTGAGGCTATGGGTGGTATAGCCTTGTCCTCACTGAACAATTCTAGCAATGGTTTGTGGTCTGAAACAATTGTAAAATGGCGGCTGTGTACACACTAGTGAAATTTCTTGATGCTAAAGATGATGGACAGGCCTCCTTTTTCTATCTGCGACCATCCCTTTTTTGCTGCGGTGAGCATTCTTCATTCATAACCTATAGGCTGTTCTGTGCCATCGTCCATCTGATGGGAGGGCACTGCTCCCTCGTAGGGGGATGCGTCACATGTCAACACCAATTCTTTTTTCTGGTCATAATACTCTAATAGGTTGGACAAGTGTAACAATTGTTTCACCTTCACAGAAAGAACTGGGGCGCCTCCCAAGACCAACATTAGTTCTTAATGAGTAGAGAATGCAGGGGGCCCAGCACTGTAGACAATTTGGGTAAGAACCACCCATAATAGTTGACCATTCCTAGGAATGAATCGAGCTCTGAGGTGTCCTTTGGTGCAGGTGCCTCTCTTATGGCTCTCACTTTCTCCTCAACTGGGTGGAGACCCTGTGAATCTACCCAGTGACTTACCTTCCTTGCTTGGAACGTGCACTTTTCTTTTTTTAACTGCATTCCAGCCTACAAGAAACGTTTTAAGACTTCTTCTAAGTTTGCTAAATGCTCTGTTTCAGTGAATTCTGTCACCAATATGCTATCTAAATAGACAACAACTGGGGGCTGTCCCTGCAGTAAGTTTTCCATTGTTCTCTGAAAGAGGGTACAAGCTGAGGAGACACTGAAAGGCAATCGAGTTTATTGGTACAAACCTTTGTGGGTATTAATTATGACAAGTTCCCGGGAGGCATTATCTAACTCTAGTTGTTGATAAGCATGATTCATATTGAGCTCTGTGTAGGTGGTTCCACTTGCCAGCTTGGATTACAGGTCTTCAGTGTTTGGGCTGGGGTGCCTGCCAAGCGGAGGTTACTTCATTAACCGTCAATTTGTAGTCTCCACAAATTCGGATGCTTTGGTTGGGTTTAAGGATGGGGACTGTGGGCACAGCCCATTCTGAGAACTGCTCAGGTTGTATAACTCGCAGCTTCTCCAGTCTGTCTTGCTCGGTGTTGACTTTTTCTCAGTGCACATGGTACTAGTCTCACCTTTGTGAATCGAGGGGTTGCTTCCGGATCCACATGACTTTTTGCCTGCAGCCCCTAGATTTTCCCAAGTTCATCCTTAAAGATTGCGAAGTAGCTCTCGTAACCCACTTGCTCGCCACTGGAAAATTTCAGCCCATTCTAACTCAATCTCCTTTAACCAGTTTCACCCCAGGAGGCTTGGCTCCTCGCCATCTGCTGATTGGCTTCCATAATGGACATTTACTCTGCTTATTCCTTTGACTTGAATGTCTTCACCTGTGTGTGTGTTTAAGTTGGCAGTGGTTTCTTCTAAACTTAGTCGATGTTCACCATTGGTTCACATATTCGAAGGTGTGTCCCCCAATTATTGTAGAGGAAGCTCCCATGTCCACTTCCATTCTAACAGGTCTGCCATTTCCTTTCATTGCTACAACTTTCAGATTAAACAACGAGTAAATGTCTGAATTTGTTGTTTTAGGCTCTTCTACATTATGGATTTCATTGGGCTCCTCCTTTTGTTTATGAGCCTGCTTGAGCCTTTCCTTGCAGTTTCTCATTATATGTCCATTTCTGTGACAATAATAGCATTAGGTTTTTTTAAACTGCCAATCGTTAAAAGACTGCTTGTTTCCACCTCTGTTAAAATTATTCTTTGATTTTGCTGCTAAGTTATTTTTTCTTCAGCTAGCCTGGGGGCTGTTTCCCGCTTCTCGGTAGAGTCTTGCATTTTTGCACCCTTTTCAGCTGGTGGGGGGGGGCGCTGTTTCCCACCCGATGTGGAGGACGGCGCCGTTTTGCACGGCCTGTTTGCTTTTGAAACTCTTACTGCGCTTTCCATGGTCAGCGCTATCTCCAGCGTCTTCTTGAAATCCAAATTCAGTTTGGACAATAATTTCTTCTGAATAGCGTCTTCATTCACACTACACCCTAAACGATCTCTGAGCATGTCGTTTTAGCGATGTACCAAACGCACAATGCTCTGTTAACTGCTTCAAATTTGCCACATTAACACGCAGCTGCCTCACTTGGGGGCTCTGTTTCCTGAATTAAACTTGAACCTTTGCATTGTTACCGAGGGCAATGTCCCCTCACGAGGTCCACCAATTCATCAAAATTTTTCAAATCTGGGGCACTGGGTGCTGTCAAACTTTGAATTAAGCCGTAGGTTTTATTCCCGCATGTACTTAAGAGGATCGCTCGCCTCTTCTCTTCCCCCGTAATCTGGTTCGCTTGAAAAAAGAACATGAGGCGTTCAATGTAATGAGACCAATTGTCCTTGGCTGGATTGAAAGGATTAATTCTTTCAAGTTTTGGCATTTTGAGAGGGGTTATCTTCTATAATCTAATGGAGCTTTCTACTTACAATCACTGGGTGAGGTACAGTGCCGATTTCCATTCACTTGATAGCTTCTGTTAAACTTGTTCTATCCTCGTCACTAGCTTGTTGTGAGCGGTGGCCAAGTTGATACTATTGATAGAGTTGATCAGCAGACGCTTCTTGGGTGAAAACTTAAAGTTTATTTACAAGGAACTCAGCAATAACTACATGTGCGCTTTCAACTCATTATCTATCTATCTCTACACTACTAACTACTGAGGTAGCCCATGCTATTCCCTACTGGGTACTGAAGATCATGTGATCTTGCTGAACAAGCATTATTCTTAATAGAATATTACACACTAAATAAAACCATAATTAGTGCACTATTTCACTTTTTTTTACAGCTTCTGTGTCCTACAGTATCTGCAAAAAGTGAGCTTGGTTGGGTATTTAAGCTGGATAATTGTGGAAAGCTGAGGGTTGTGCAGATCGCCAATGTATTGTGAAAAAAAATAGTGCAAGAAAATTTTTTTCGACAGTGACTCAGATTGTGAGAGTCCAGATCTCTCACTGCTTTGCAAAGTGACTGGACTCGTGTCAGTTTTTGGAACGATTGTAAGTTCCTTCATCAGTTGCTCTTATCATTTTTTATAACACTGTTGTGCAGATTGATTCACCCTTGAACAAGCTAGGTTTTAATTCCTTTTAAGATTCAGGAAGAGCAGGGAAATTGGGTGAAAAATCCAGAGCGTTGGATGCCTTCTAGCAAACTTTGTTGATTTTTAACCACGGTTTCTGGCTTGTGAGAGTGAGCCATCAGCCTTCCTACTCTCAATTAAACTGTTTACAAACCCCATCCTACATGCGCACTCTCATCCACCCACCCTTACACAGTCAGTTAGTGTATTCTGACTCTGGGAGTAGTATTATGGTCACATTACTAGTAAAGCAGCTTATTAAGGTCAGACATTCAATCTGGTGATTGCAGCAATATTTTCATAACTATGAACTTGCAATGTGATATTTGAAATATTTTAAGTGTGTATTAATCATTAAAACAGCCTGTGACTATCACCTCTGGGAACTGGAGGTGAAAGGAGAGTTTTCCAATAGAATCCTCTGTTTGAAGCGTTGTCTGTTGGCTGAAATCTTATGCGGAATAAGTCTGGATTGTCTCAGTGCAGTCCCTAGATTTCATAGCACAAATCTATTCTCCATTTGCCACTAAATTACCATTCCTGCTTAGACAGGAGAAGAGGTTGAAGATGTTGTTGTTGTTGGAGGTGTTTTTCTGAGATAAGAGTTACTGTGCATTGTTTGTGGGTGTTGAGGGAGCATCTGACCCATACTTTGCCTGTTATAGAACGTTGTGGTGTCTTAGAGTCACTTTGGCACAGAAGGAGGCCATTCAGCCCGTTGGGTTCATTCTGGTTCTCTGTTGAACAATTCAGTCAGTCCCTGCTCCAACCTTGCAGCCCTTCAGGTTTATTTCTCTCAAGTATCCATCCAACTTTCTTTCGAAATTATTGATGATCTCCGCTTCCACTATTCTTGGAGGCAGCGAGTTCCAGACCATTACCACTCGTTGTGTAAAAAAAAAGTTCTTCCTCATATCCCCCTCTGCACCTGTTGCCCCAAAACATTAAATCTGTGTTCCCCAGTCCTTGTACCTTCAGCTGAATGGAAACAATTTTACTTTGTCTACCTTATCAAAACCTGTCATAACCTTGTATACGCTATCATTGCTCCCAGCTTCTCCAGCCTAACCTAGCTGGGAGTGATTGATGAAAAACACTGGATTCCCAAACCTGAGAGCATTTTACGTGTCAAAGGGAACATCCATCACCTAAGCGGCAACAAATTCGAAGAAAGCAAAGGCTAATTCATAACCTCTCGTGACCTTGTCACCAATGAGTTAGTCAATCATTCTCAGCTAAGATGTTTTATCCTGCCCCATAATTCATTATTAGCTTTGATATTATAGTTAAAAGTTATTCCTGGCATTTGAAGTGAAATGTTTGCATATTTTCCAATATCACAGCGCATGAGCTGTAGGCTTCCAAAATCGCTTGCGCTTGCAATTTTCACGAATTTATCAGTAACCTAATGAAGAAACTTCCTTTTATGTAGCACCTTTCATGTCCTCAGCATGTCCTGAAGTATTTCGCAGCCACTCAAGTACTTCTAATGTACAGTATAATGACTCTTTTAATGTAGGCATCTATGGCAATCAGTTTGTGCGCAGCAATAGCTCACAAAAGTGAGATAAATGACCAATCTGTTTTGGAAGCATTGATAAATATTGGTCTGGACCAGCAAGTTGCACTCTTTAGTTCTTCTGGGAATAGTTCTGCTGGATCTTTTACATCTACCTGAGAGCGAAGATGGGACCAAAGAATTAACCAGTTTTGATCAAGTGAAAATTAACTGAGTGCTACCCCTTTATCCCACTCTTGCCTTTTGGTAATGGAAGTGTGTAGTTGAACAACATAACCCAGAAGGATTGGGGCTGGCTGGTATGATCTCTATTGAATGCTTTGCCAATGTTCATCAGGCTCACACAAGAAGAATAGCCACTTAATCAAGTTAGCGACGAGTAGCTGGTTCTCTCAAGTTGTCATTCTCATACTAACGACATCAGTTGTTGTCCTCATGGAGGAGGAAGAATATTGGTGAGGGGGATGGGTTCATGGGGGTAGGAAGAATTGATCCCTAACATGTTTAATCTGTAAATCGAGCAGCTACAATTCCATCAACTGGAGTGAAAAATTATGTGAACAGAATAACTTCCATGGGCAAAAGCAGCTGGAACTTAATGTGGATTGAAGAAAATTATTTATCTTTGGTGTCAGCTGTGACTCAGTTGGTAGCACTCTCCACCAAGTCAGAAGGTTTTGGGTTCAATTCCCACTCGAGGAAATGAGCACAAAAATCAAGGCTGACACTCCAGTGCAGTACTGAGTGAGTGGTGCAGATGTACAAACATACGAATCAGGAGCAGGGGTAGGCCAGTTGGCCCCTCAAGCCATTCAGAAAGATGATTGACTCCCTTGTCAATCAAGAATCTGTACTATTCAACCTTAAGGATAGCCAATGACCCTGCCTCCACCACTCTCTGGGGAAGAGAGTTCCACAGATTCAAGACCCTCAGAGGAAACAAATTCTCTTCACCTCCATCTTAAATGGGAGACCTCTTGCTTTTAAACTGTGTCCCCTAGAACTTGTCTCTCATTCTGCAGGTGCCAGTATTAAAGGAACATATATCTTGGAGGGTTGTGGGGTTGGAGGAGATGGAGATAGGGAGAGGCGAGGCCGTGGGGGGAATGAAAACAATACAAAAAGCAATTGAAAGCAGGAATCCCCTCTGATTCTTTTTCTCTCCTTTATCCAGGCTGCTGCAGTCAGGCGTAATGTCGTACTGCAGCCATGGCTCAGATCAGCAAACTCACTACAGACTGGTGCATTAACATGGGCTGTATAGCCCAGTGCCACACTGGGCTATACATTTAGCCACCAAAGCATTGAGGTGTTTATTAAAAACAGGTTATTTCTCCCATCTAAAGTAACATCCATTGTATCGGATATGGGAGACTGCAGCTTTTATTCATTAGTGGCACGCTCAAAATATTAGCAACAAAGCTATAATCAACAGACCGTTGCTGGCATTTCTGGCATAGTATCCTGGAAGGACCAATATCTGTCTTCAGCAATGAATTCTTTTGTGATTGCGAGTCATTCATACAACAATATTTAAGTCCATATATGTTAGTGCATATGGTTAAAGAAGAAATCAGCACGAGATCCTTTGAATCTCTTGTTCTTTTTTAAGCACTGCATTATTCTGGAAATACCATTGACAATTAATACAGAAAGGAGCACCAGCTAATCTTGTGGCACTGCATCTTTCACACGTATAGTATAGATTGTTCTAATAATCCAAAAATGCAGCTGGAATTATTCAGATCTGTGGTGGTGAAGTCTTTAAATGACAATGCTTGATCAAACTCAAGACTTTAGAGTGGAGAAAGCTGCTCAATGTTTAACATGATTTCCGACAGGTATTACATTTCTTTTTCACCCAGCTTCTCCATAAAAAACAAGATTTGGAACCTAAATTTTGAGTGAAATTTTACAGTGTGAATAATTTTTCTGAACTGATTCAAGGTGTTGGGGTGAAATTCCTCCCTCCACCACTTTAGCAATGTCATTGACCAACTTAAAATAAACAAGCAAATGCCTTCACTAAGATAGTAAAAAAAAATTGACCCAAATCTTTTAACAATGGATCACATATAGTAGTACAGCAGAATTGACTCAGGGAAGACTCTCCTCAAACTCTCAACTTGAGCATTTTGGACCGTAATATCCCACCAGATGGGATGGGCAGTAAATTCATGGCCAAAGAATTTTTCTGAATTCAGACTCATGGTATGAAATCAGTAATACCTACTTGAAGACCGCATGCTTATAGTGCAGGACCTCAGTATAAACAGAGGCATAGACCTGTCGAGCTGAAATGGCGATTTCTGTATCCAAAATGCTCAAGTTGAGAGTTGGAGGAGAGTATAGTGCAGGACCTCAGTAAGGTTGTAAAAGGGTGGATGGAAGACAAGGCAACCAAAAATTAGTGGCTAACTTAGTCTGACTAAGGTTGGGTTAGAAAAGCATGATAACACTATGAGAGGGAGAGCAGACTCCGGGTGATAAGATTACATTGTTTTCCAGGTCCTGGGGGAGGATAAACTAGAGAAGGAGGTGCTAAGAAATGTAGTGCATTGTACTAAAGAACAAAAACAAGCTGTTTCAGCTCAACGGGTCTATGATACTGTTTGTACTCCTCACAAAATTACTTCTTCAACTAAACTCATCAGCATATCCTTCTATTCCTTTCTCCCTCTCGTATTTATCTAGCTTCTCCTTAAATGCATCTATGTTATTCACCTCAACTACTCCTTGTGGTAATGGCATATCTCCGTATTTTCCTGTTGGATTTCTTCGTGACTATTTTATACTGCTTTTTTAAAATTATTTGTTCATGGGGTGTGGGTGTCGCTGGCTAGGCCAGCATTTATTGCCCATCCCTAATTGCTCTTGTTCAGAGGGCACTTAAGTGTCAATTACATTGCTGTGGGTCTGGAGTCACATGTAGGGCAGACCAGGTAAGTTAAGGATGGCAGATTTCCATCCCTAAAGGACGTCAGTGAACCAGGTGGGTTTTTACAACAATTGGCAATGGTTTCATGGTCATCATCAGACTTTTAATTCCAGATTCATGGAATTTGAACCCGGGTCTCTAGAGCATTAACCTGGTTCTCTGGAATACTCGCCCAATGGCAATACCACTAGTGCTGGTTTTGCATGTAAGCGGAAATATCTTACCCATGTCTACCCTATCAAACACCCCTATAATCTTACAGATTTTTAAATCAGATTATCCCTCAGTCTTCTCAGTTCTGGTATCATTCTAGCAAGGTGTTTTTGCACCTTCTCCTGTATCTCTACAAACATTTCACAATATAGAGACCAGAATTATTCACTGTATTCCAAGTGTGGTCTAACCAAGGTTCTATACAAGTTAAGAATAATTTTCCACTTTTCAATAGTAACCCTCTATAAATGAATCCCAGTGTTTTTTTTTGATTATATTTTAATGGTCTTATTAATCTGTGTTGCTACTGTTAATAATTTATGTAACTGTATGCCCACATCCCTCTGTTCCTCTTTCCTAACTAGATATTTATTTTTCAAGAGCATGTGACCTCCTTATTTTTCCTATCAAAATATACTACCTCAGACTTGTCATTATTGAAGTTAATTTGCCATTTACATGGCCATTCTGCAATTAATGTCTTCCTATGTTTTCCTTATATTAAATTGAGTATTCAGGAAGGATGAAGATATATTTGGATATATGGCGACTGTAAAAGTGTTCTCTTCCACTGCTGGTAAATTAGGCTATACTCAACAATATTCAGGCAGTAATATTTATGGTTTAGACCAAAGCAAATGCTATACCAACTGTTGAACTGTTGAAAATAGTCATTAGCAGCTGAGGTTAACAATTGACCATGGAACTTCAGTATTCAAAATAGATACTAATAGGTATACTATGTATGGAAAAGGGCTTGTAGCTTGCTCATTCTTACTTCACACCAGCTGGTTAGTGTCATGTGTTTATTTTGAAGGGTAGGCTGAGGAAGGGGAGGGGACATTTTTAATGATCTAAGTATGGAATGACTGTGCTGAGGAATGGAACATTGATCCCATTTTAGTGTCGATGTCAGCATAAACCCTCTCCATCAATCTACCAATAGGCCTTCATCTCACCTTCCAAAGAGCGCCCCATGTGAACTATTGATTTCTGAGCTTCCAATCAGTGCTTCTCTCTGGCACTCTAGGGTTAGCCGATCTTACCATTTCCTTGCAGCTGGCAGGAGGATAGGACTTCAATACAGGCTGAATACAAACACAAGTCCCAGAGTTCAACCATTCATTTAAAATTATTTCCAAAGACAACCTCAGAGACGGTTAACTGACATTGCATTGTCTACTGGATGCTCAATTTTGTAATGCAAGCGTCTGGCACACATAAGGTTAATGTGTGACTGAATACAATATCACCCTCACAGTGATGTAAGAGAGCACATAACCCATATCCAAGGTCAGTCTAGTGTTGGACAGAGCCGTGTGCATCAGCAAGCATGGAGACAGCTCCGACCTTGTACCCTTTATTGTATATTTGTAAATAGTTCTAAGAGTTAATAAACCTTACAGTTAACCTAAATATGACTACGAAGACATCTTCAGGCCTAACGCACTGTGTCCAGTGCCCTACAACACATTTAAGGTGAAGTTCCGTCTAAACCCACCCCCTGCTTTTTGTTATCTTGATTTCGCTACATCCAGGAATCCTATATCAGTATAGAATTGCAAATACAATTAATTTCTTTGTATTTAATTTGTGCCTGTGCCTCATGCTGAGTACTTTATCAATCAGTTCAAGGTTCAGCCATCTGCCCAAGGTGAGGAGCCCAAAGGCCTTCTCTGGATTCTGGATGAAGAGGTGTTAGTTCAAGGTTCCAATGATGCTGTTGTCCTCGATCGCCTTTGTTCCTATTTTGAGAAGAAGGGAACAGAAAAAGGAGGTAATGATAGAAAAAACTAACCGGTGTGGTTTGTAAAGTTTACTCAAGGAGTTGTGTGGGAGACTGCAGCTCTGATATGTTATTTTAATTAGCGCACTCAAGAGATCAGTTGCAAAGGTATTAGTGATTATAGATTAGTGATGGCTTATTGAGCACAGTATCTGGGAAGTTACATTGTCTATCTTCAGTTATGTATCTCTTGTAAAATCTACTAAATCAATGATAGATTAATGCTGATGTCAGTGCAAGCAGCTAATGAAGAAATCAACACTGATATTTGCTTAGATGTTCCTGGTTGAGTACTTAAACCATTAGATCTTTAGAACACCTGCCTCTCACCCTGAGAACTTATCACATAAATTCCTGTCCTAATCCTACAATGAAGTGATTTGAAGCAACTGTTAACGTACTCTGTTTGTTAAGGTATTCATGTTCCTGCAACAGAGATCATGCACAAAAATGTGTATCCATGGCCTTTGCTCTTTGGCCGAAGTTCCCACCAATCCCAGAGCTACAACAGAGAGGAAGGGCTTAAGTCAGAAGTCTGGAGTCTTTGACAATTTTACTCTTGAGATTGGCTGATGGGAGAAGCATGAAACCCTTCAGAAGTCACCTGCTTTGTTCTTGCATTCTTTCTGCCAGAACAAAAGAACATGCATTTATTTAGCACCTTTAACATCCTTCTGATGTTCCAAAGTGGTTCACAGCGAACAGAATGTGGTCACTGCCGTAATATGGATGAGGACAGCAGCCAATTTGCACACACCAAATAGAAATGAGCTAAATGACCAGATAATGGCACAACTTTAAAAAGGGTGGGTGAGCAAGGAGACCTTGGTATCTGTGTTTGTAAATTCTTAAAGGTGACATGGCAAGTTGATAAGGTGGTTATAAAAACATATGATTTACTTGGGTTTATAAATGGAGGAATGGAATATAAAAGTCATGAGATCATGCTAGACTTTCATAAATCATTCATTAGGCCGAAGCTGGAGTGGACAATTATGCCACCACACTTCAGAAAAGATATAAGGCACTTAGAAAGGCTACAGAGGAGATTTACCAATTACTCAGAGACTTTTTGTGGGCTTATTAGCAGCGATTTCCACTAATCCATCGTCTGGTCAGTACGGCGCCCTCTATAAATGTAGTAACCATAGTTTTTATTTCGTGTGTAATATACCTTTAAGAATAATGCTTGTTAAAGAAGATCACATGATCTTTAGCACCCAATAGGACAGTAGTGTGGGCTACCTCAGTTGTTCGTAGTATAGAGATAGAGTTCGAGTTGAAAGCACACATATAGTTGCTGCTGAGTTCCTTGTAAATAAACTTTAAGTTTCCACCCAAGAAGTGTCCACTGGTCAACTCTATCAACAGCACCAACTTGGCCACCACTCATAACAATAGAGAATTTTAAAGGTTATTTAATTATTCACGGGATTTGGGTGTCACTGGCTGGGCTGCAATTTATTGCCTTTCCCTAAATGCTCTTGAGAAGGTGGTGGTGAGCTGCCTTCTTGAACCACTGCAGTCCATGTGGCGTAGGTACTTTCACAGTGCTGTTAGGGAGTGAGTCCCAGAATTTTTACCCAGCAACACTAAAGGAACAGCGATATAGTTCCAAGTCAGGATGGTGAGTGGCTTGGAGGGGAACTTGCAGGTGGTGATGTTCACATGCTTCTGCTGCCCTTTCCTTCTAGGTTGTAGAGGTTGTGGGTTTGGAAGGTGCTGTTGAAGGAGCCTTGGTGAGTTGCTGCAGTGCATCTTGTAGATGGTACACACTGCTGCTACTGTGCATCGGGGTGAAGGAAGTGAATTTTGATGGTGGTGGATGGGGTGCCAATCAAGCTGGCTGCTTTGACCTGGATGGTGTCAAGCTTCTTGAGTGTTGTTGGAGCTGCACTCATCCAGTCAAGAGGAGAGTATTCCATCACACTCCTGACTTGTGCCTTGCAGATGGTGGACAGGCTTTTGGGAGTCAGGAGGTGAATTACTCGCTGCAAAATTCCTAGCCTCTGACCTGCTCTTGTTTGTAGCCACAGTATTTATATGGCTAGTCCAGTTCAGCTTTTGGTCAGTCATAACCCCCAGAATATTGATAGTGAATCTATAGTGTTTGTGAACAGGACAAGAAACAGTGAACTCTTCAGCGAATCAGATTGAAGTATTTGCACCAAGACATGCAGACTTCCAACCAGGAAATAAAAACAGGAAATTTAAATTACATTTAAATCATGTACAGGAAACAATATAAATAAATATGGGATTAGGGGAGAGGGCCATTAAATTGACCATTAAATTTTTATAATACTGTATTTTCTTAGATATCCATTTGGAGAGCCTTTAGAGTGGGAATTACTTTTCCTCTGTCACCCCCCACCCCCCCACCTTTCCCCTTGTGTTTCCTTCATCTAAATCTTCTGGGATGTAATCTTGCATTGAGATTTATTTTAGTTCTTGGGGCTTCAGTATTACGATCCCAGTGGAATCCATAAAACAAAGTAACTAAATTTACCAAATGACCCCCAAATGAAGAAATTACCAGCAAGATTTCACTTTCTGTAACTTTTACTTTAATGCGAATCAGAATCAACGTCAATTAAACACAAATTAACAGGCATATCACAATCTGAATAAACTATAAATTATACATGGAGTAGGATAGCAGGTACAGCAAGGACTAGCTCATAGAGTTAGACACTCAGCTTGTTGACTGTCTTCCCTCTCTCCCGCTCCTCTTTTTCCTTTTTCTGTGCCACATGATCTCTGTATTTTAACTTCCTTCCTGTTGGTATTGCTTCCAGGTCCAGGGTCATAAGGCCACAAGGACCAGTATTTCGTATTATCAAAATATTATAATTGATCCCTTTAAAGTGACACAAACTCTTATAAGTCCTTTTCAAGCGTTTTTTACAAACAATTACAAAATCCCCAAACCTTTTAGGGGAAACGATCAGCCAAGCTGACCCTGGTTGTAGGTGCATGTGAGTTGACACTGGGTGATGGTAGTGATGAGCTACAATCCTGAGCATTGCTATTGCAATTTTTCCTTACAGTTACTGCTTCTGAGTCTAAGGCTGTCACATCCAGATTGTTTAACACCAATTGACTAAAGCTTAAGGTTCCCCCTGTCTGTGATTGATCAATGATTTTGTGCTCGCAGAGAAACAGCCAGTGAGGAGATGTGAGCAGGAGCAGCAGTTTGTGATTGCCCACCGGCTTGGCACAGACCCTGTGAGGTATGACCTGACGGGCTGGATCAATAAAGCCAAGCAGAACCTGTCGCTAGAGAATGCCAGCCAGCTGCTGCAGGAATCAAGAATGTAAGTGTTCTCGCCTGATGGAGAAGACCACCTGTAAGATCCAGAAGTTAAAACAAGTACCGGCTGAGTCTTTCAAGCCATCCAGGTTCCTGGTCTGTACTGAGGCAGCTGACCTTAGCCAGAATGATAGCATGGCTGCAATAATTAGCTTCAGTGTCACTGGGTAAAGAAGGGGAAACGATCAGCCAAGCTGACACTGGTTGTAGGTGCATGTGAGTTGACACTGGGTGATGGTAGTGATGAGCTACGATCCTGCGCTTTGCTATTGAATAGCCTCCCAATATACAAGCCTCACACAGGGACAATGGCCAGTTGAGGCGGGCCTCGTTTTGTGGCCCTTGTGGAACTGTATCCAACAGGATTCTGCAGGAATGAAGTGGCACTATGCCACCAATTCTTGTGCACATTTTACACAGCATCTTGCTATAATTTCAAGGATTTAATATTTCAGGGCTGTCCATTTTGCTTTTAAGGGCTGATTTTTTTCTCCTGGGGATAATTTCTCTGGCACACCATACTTCCATTCCCTGCGAAGGCCATGCCAAAGAAATCTCCCTCATTCTCTTTTGGCACCAGTATTGACAAAACAGTATTAGAGAATAGTAGAATCGTACAGCACTGGAGGAGGTGATTTGATTCTAGTCTGTGCTGGGTCTTTTGAAGAGTAATCCAGTTAGTTACAATCCCCACCACCACCCCTTCCCTTCTTCAAATGCCTACAAAGTTTTCCCCTTTAAGCACTTATCCAGTTCCCACTATTCAATCTGTATCCACCACCCTATCAGGCACTGTATTGATAACAGATACTAAAGCAATTATGAGAGACTATGCTTGCAATTATTAAAAATAAATCAATTCCCCCTGCTCCCTGGAGTTCAACATTCACTTAACCAACCTGAGTGCACTTTATGAATTGATAGAACTTGCCATGGGGAGACAGCCCGTCCTAGCAATGGGAGAAATGACACCTGCATTAATTCATTCGTACCTGCCATAGAATCCACAAGTACTTCTATGCCAGGTACCTATAGAGGTTTTTTTGTGCAGATTAAAGGCCCTTCTACCTTGCCCCATGTCTCTTAACTTAACCAGCACTGTGTTAGGATGCGCACTATTGGCCCTGGACTTCTGTGGAGCGGCAATCAGAGTTGGAATGCCACTCCTGTCCAAGTTTCTTAGCTTAAAATCCTCTTTCTCAGCCCACCTTCCGGCTCAGGCCGGACGAGAACTGTCCAGTGCAGTGGGTTCCTGAGGCCTTGTGTTGAGGGCTGGAGAGCTTGAGGTAAGGAAGCCACGCCCCTTTTTTTTTTACAGCACCCGCTGCTGTAAAGCAGGGAAGCTTAAAGGTCCAGCCATTTTGAGCAGCCAGGGAATCGGTAGGTTTGTAAGGTAAGGTGATGATAGAGGTGTTCAAAATCATGAATGGGCTGGATAGTGTAGATAGGGAGAAACTGTTCCCGCTCGTCAAGGGATCAAGGATGAGAGAGGGCACAGGTTTAAAGTGATTTGGAAAAGAAGCAAATGTCATGCGAGAAAAGACTTTTTCACACAGTAGACAATTGGAGTCTGGAATGCAAGGCCTGTAGGTGTGGTGGAGGCAGGTTCAATTGAGGCATTCGAGAGGGCAGTAGATGATTATTTGAATAGAAACAACGTGCAAGGATACGGGGACAAAGCAGGAGAATGGCACTAAGTCATAATGCTCATTTGGAAAGCCGGTGCAGACACGATGGGCCGAATGGGCTCCTTCTGCGACTTAACAATTCTGTGATTCTGTGAAGTGGGTAGGATTGGGGTCGATGGGGTGTGGTCGGTTGGTGGGGGTGGGGTCAGTTGGTTGGGGGCGTGGGGTCAGGTGGTCAGTGGGAGGGGTGTTAGTTTCTCAGTGGTGGGGGAGTTTGGATGGTCGAGTTCAGGTGCATAGTATGGGGGGGGGGGGCGGGGGGTTGGGTGATCAGGGAGGTGGGAACCGTGTGGTCACTGGGGGGTGCAGTCGTGGGGTCGGGTGGTCGGGAGGATGTGGGTTAGGTGGTCAGTGGCAGTGGAGGTGGGGGAGCATTGGGTAGTTGGGAGGGTTCGGGTGCTCGCGGGTGTGGGGGTTGGGTGGTTGGGGAAGTGGGGGCTGCGTGGTCAGTTGGTAGGGTCGGGTTGTTGGGAAGGGTGGGATGGTTGGCAGGCTGGGGGTCAGATGGTTAGGGTTTGGTGGTCGGGGGTTGGGTGGTTGGGAGGGGTGGGGGTCAAGTGGTCAGTTGGGTGGTCGGGGAGCTGGGGGTCAGGTTATCAGTTGGAGGGGTCGGGTTGTTGGGAGGGGTGGGATGGTTGGCAGGGTGGGGGTTGGGTGGTTAGTGGGGGTGGTTGGCGGTCGAGGGTTGAGGGTTGGGTGGTTGGTGTGGGGGTCAGTTGGGGGGCATTGGGTGGTTGGAGTGGTGGGGGCCGGGTGGTTGGCCGGGGTTGGGTGGCTAGTGGCTGGGGGTCAGGGGGCGGGGGTCAGTACTATGGTTACCCAGCAGTTCGAAGTAGTTTTAATTCTTCCAATGTTTCTTGGATAACTATTCTGGTAAGACAGTTGGAACCATCTGAACTTTGCGGTGGTTCTGATTGCAGGGCAATTTCCCAGTGGAAGTGTGAACTTCCCGAGCAATTGCTGTACAATCCTTATCTGGGGACGTCTGGAGAGGCTGAGGGGAGCGTTCCCCAGCCCAGCGCATCTTTGGTGTACCCCCCAGTTATGGTGGCATGGAACTTAGAAGTTATGCACCATTGTTTTCTGCACCAACTGCCCTGTGACTTTCCCACTTGAGAGAGACAACTGCTTAATCAAAGCTGCAACATAATTTATTGAGTTTTTATTCACATTCTATCAGCCTTTCACACAAGTGATGGCAAATATGCTTAACCCAAATGCATTAGAGTAATTTATAATTGACACTGGCACAAAGCAGCCCTTCCTTAAGTTTTCTTCAGCTATCTGTGGGCGTGAACCCCTTTTTCTTTCTGGAACATTGTACGTTGAGAATGAGTTCACCTGTTCTTTCATAATATTTGTTCCTTTAAGTGATCTGCATTATTAATACTAGTGGGGAGGTGACGGTGTGGTGGTATTGTTGCTGGGCTGGTAATCCAGAGACCCAGGGTAATGCTCTGGGGACCTGGGTTTGAGTCCCACCACAGCAGATGGTGGAATTTGAATCCAATAACAAAAAACCTGGAATTAAAAGTCTGATGATGACCATCAAACCACTGTTGATTGTTGTAGAAACCCATCTGGTTCACTAATGTCCCTCAGCGAAGGAAATCAGTCATCCTTACCTGTTCTGGCCTTCATGTGAACCAGACCAACAGCAATGTGGTTGACACTTACAGTGCCCCTTGAACAAGGACAATTAGGGATGGGAAATAAATGCTGCCCTAGCCAGTGATGCCCACATCCCATGAACAAATTAAAAAAGTTACACCCATTAACAGGTTAATCAATATGTAATATTTTGTCAGTATCCATCTCCCTTGTGGGTGCAATACATGGGATTTGGGATTAATACATGCTCCACTTTGGCTTTTTAAAACCAAATTTGAATCATATTTCTGTATTAAAATCAATCTAATAAGATTACCATGGATTAGGGCAAGCTTTTTTAAAATTATTTTTCTTAATACTGTATGGGCTATTGAAGCAAGCTTCAGTTAAGCTTGACGTTGGTTTACATATATCCTGTTGACTTAATGGAAAGTAAACCAATGCTATAAAATGTTGTTTTCTAGAGAAATGTAGCGAAGAGCTGAAGCCCTGAACACAGGACACAATAAAAGTTGAACAGAGTAGGAAAGAAGTTGAGATGTCACTCAATGATGTCAAGCTCGTGCACAAGTGGGGCAGTGAGTTCTGGGCTGAGCTTTCACCCCGAGGCAGAAGTGGCTTTGGAGGCGGGCGTGCTGACAATTTCTTGCTACCGGCCGGCATTCCAGCCTGCTGGCTTGTTTCCATCCCTGGCCTACTTCCAGGAAGCTGGATTCTGGAGGATGATGGTCAACTGCCCGCCAGTTATGCATAGCCAATAAAGCCAATGCTAATTGAGGGCACTGTTCATACAGTAAGATAAAAGCAAAAAACTGTAGATGCTGGAAACCCAAAACAAAAACAAAAATACCTGGAAAAACTCAGCAGGTCTGGCAGCATCTGCGGAGAGGAACACAGTTAACGTTACGAGTCCATATGACGCTTCAACAGAACTAAGTAAAAATAGAAAAGAGGTGAAATATAAGCTGGTTTAAGGGAGGGTGGGACAAGTAGAGCTGGATAGAGGCCAGTGATAGGTGGAGAGAGCCAAAAAATGTCACAGACAAAATGACAAAGAGGTGTTGAAGGTGGTGATATTATCTAATGAATGTGCTAATCGGTGACATTAAGGGTAGAAAGCAGGACAAGCAAGGTTCAGATAGCCTTAGTGGGGGTGGGGTGGGGGGAAGGGATCGAAATAGGCTAAAAGGTAGAGATAAAACAATGGATGGAAATACATTTAAAAATAATGGAAGTAGGTGGGAAAAGAAAAATCTATATAAATTACTGGAAAAAACAAAAAGGAGGGGGAAAATCGGAAAGGGGGTGGGGATGGAGGAGAGAGTTCATTATCTAAAATTGTTGAACTCAATATTCAGTCCGGAAGGTTGTAAAGTGACTGGTCGGAAGATGAGGTGCTATTCCTGCAGTTTGCGTTGAGTTTCACTGGAACAATGCAGTAAGCCAAACACGGACATATGAGCATGAGAGCAGGGTGGAGTGTTGAAATGGCAAGCGACAGGGAGATCTGGATAATGCTTGTGGACATACCGAAGATGTTCCGCAAATCGGTCACCCAGTCTGCGTTTGGTCTCTCCAATGTAGAGAAAACCGCATTGGGAGCAACGAATGCAGTAGACTAAATTAAGGGAAGTACAAGTGAAATGCTGCTTCACTTGAAAGGAGTGTTTGGGCCCTTGGTCGGTGTGGAGACGGGAAGTAAAGGGGCAGGTGTTGCACCTTCTGCGGTTGCATGGGGAAGTGTCATGGGAAGGGGTTGAGGTGTAGGGGGTGATGGAGGAGTGGACCAGGGTGTCTCGGAGGGTACGATCCCTGCGGAATGCTGCCGGGGGGGGTGAAGGGAAGATGTGTTTGGTGGTGGCATCATGCTGGATTTGGCGGAAATGGCGGAGGATAATCCTTTGAATGCGAAGGCTGGTGGGGTGATAAGTGAGGACAAGGGGGACCCTATTCTGTTTCTGGGAGGGAGAAGAAGGTGTGAGGGCGGATGCGCGGGAGATGGGCCGGACGCAGTTGAGGATCCTGTCAACTACCGTGGGTAGAAAACCTCAGTTAAGAAAGAAGGAGGACATGTCAGAGGAAGTGTTTTTGAAAATGGCATCATCAGAACAGATGCGACGGAGGCGAAGGAACTGAGAGAATGGGATGGAGTCCTTACAGGAAGCGGGGAGTGAGGAGCTGTAGTCGAGGTAGCTGTGGGAGTCGGTAGGCTTGTAATGGATATTGGTGGACAGTCTATCACCAGAAATTGAAACAGAGAGGTCAAGGAAGGGAAGGGAAGTGTCAGAGATGGACCATGTGAAAATGATGGAGGGTGGAAATTGGAAACAAAATTAATACATTTTTTCAGGTCCAGATGAAAGCATGAAGCAGCACCGAAGTAATCATCGATGTATCGGAGAAAGAATTGTGGAAGGGGGACGGAGTAGGACTGGAACAAGGAATGTTCCCATACCCTATAAAGAGGCAGGCATAGCTGGGACCCATGCGGGTACCCATAGCCACACCTTTTATGTGGAGGAAGTGAGAGGAGTTTAAGGAGAAATTGTTCAGTGTGAGAACAAGTTCAGCCAGATGGAGGAGAGTAGTGGTGGATGGGGATTGTTTGGGCCTCTGTTCGAGGAAGAAGCAGAGAGCCCTCAGACCATCCCAGTGGGGGATGGAGGTTTAGAGGGACTGAACGTCCATGGTGAAGAGGAGGCGGTTGGGGCCAGGGAACTGGAAATTGTTGATGTGATGTAGGGTGTCGGAGGAATCACGGGTATAGGTGGGAAGGGACTGGACAAGGGGAGAGAGAATGGAGTCAAGATAGCAAGAAATGAGTTCCATTGGGCAGGAACAGGCTGACATGATCAGTCTGCCGGGACAGTCCTGTTTGTGGATTTTTGGTAGGAGGTAGAAGCGGGCCGTCTGAGGTTGGGAGACTATCAGGTTGGAAGCTGTGGAAGGAAGATCTCCAGAGGAGATGAGGTCAGTGACAGTTCTGGAAACAATGGCTTGACGTTCAGTGGTGGGGTCATGGTCCAGGGAGAGGTAGGAGGAAGTGTCTGCGAGTTGACACTCAGCCTCTGCGAGGTAGAGGTCAGTGCGCCAGACAACAACAGCACCACCCTTGTCGGCGGGTTTGATGACAATGTCAGGATTGGACCTGAGAGAACGGAGTGCAGCAAGTTCAGAGAGAGACAGGTTAGAGCGGGTGAGAGGAGAAGAGAAATTGAGACGACTATTGTCGCACCGACAGTCCTCAATGAAAAGATCAAGAGAAGGTAAGAATCCAGAGGGAGGGGTCCAGGTGGAGGGAGAATATTGGAAGTGGGTAAAAGGATCTGTTGAGCGGGGAGAGGACTCCTGCCCAAAGAAGTGAGCCCGGAGACGAAGACGGTGGAAGAAGAGTTCAGCATTGTGCCGAGCCCGAAATTCATTGAGATGAGGGCGTAAGGGTATGAAACTAAGTCCTCTGCTGAGCACTGAACGTTCAGTGTCGGAGAGGGATGGTCAGGGGGTATGGTGAATACCCAGCTGGGGCTGGGATTGGAAGATGGGATGGGGACAGAGGGACAGGCAGGGGTGGAGGGTCCTGGATGAGTGTTGGTGTCGGTGTCACCCCATCAGCCTCCGCATTCAAAGGATCATCCTCCAACATTTCTGCCAACTCCAGCATGATGCCACCACCAAACACATCTTCCCTTCACCACCCCTGGTGGCATTCTGCAGGGATCATTCCCTCCGAGACACCCTGATCCACTCCTCCATCACCCCCTACACCTCAACCCCCTCCCACAGCACCTTCCCATGCAACCGCAGAAGGTGCAACACCTGCCCCTTTACTTCCCCTCTCCTCACCTTCCGCCGCCTTCGTCTCCATGCTCACTTCTTTGGGCAGGAGTCCTCTTCCCGTTCAACGGATCCTTTTACCCACCTCCAATATTCTCCCTTCACCTGGACCCCTCCCTCTGGATTCTTACCTTCTCTTGATCTTTTCATTGAGAACTGTCAGCGTGACATTAGTCATCTCAATTTCTCTTCTCCTCTCACCCGTTCTAACCTGTCTCAGGCCTAAACACTCCTTTCAAGTGAAGCAGCATTTCACTTGCACTTCCCTTAACTTAGTCTACTGCTTTCGTTGCTCCCAATGCAGTTTCCTCTACATTGGAGAGACCAAACACAGACTGGGTGACCGCTTTGCAGAACACCTTCGGTATGTCCGCAAGCATTACCCAGACCTCCCTGTCGCTTGCCATTTCAACACTCCACCCTGCTCTCATGCTCATATGTCCGTGTTTGGCCTGCTGCATTGTTCCAGTGAAGCTCAACGCAAACTGGAGGAACAGCACCTCATCTTCCGACCAGTCACTTTACAACCTTCCGGACTGAATATTGAGTTCAACAATTTTAGATAATGAACTCTCTCCTCCATCCCCACCCCCTTTCCGATTTTCCCCCTCCTTTTTGTTTTTTCCAGTAATTTATATAGATTTTTCTTTTCCCACCTACTTCCATTATTTTTAAATGTATTTCCATCCATTGTTTTATCTCTACCTTTTAGCCTATTTCGATCCCTTCCCCCCACCCCACCCCCACTAAGGCTATCTGAACCTTGCTTGTCCTGCTTTCTACCCTTAATGTCACCGATTAGCACATTCATTAGATAATATCACCACCTTCAACACCTCTTTGTCGTTTTGTCTGTGACATCTTTTGGTTATCTCCACCTATCATTGGCCCTCTATCCAGCTCTACTTGTCCCACCCTCCCTTAAACCAGCTTATATTTCACCTCTCTTCTATTTTTACTTAGTTCTGTTGAAGAGTCATTCGGACTCGAAACGTTAACTGTGTTCCTCTCCGCAGATGCTGCCAGACCTGCTGAGTTTTTCCAGGTATTTTTGTTTTCGTTTCACTCTTCATACGCTGTCTGGATTGTCTAGATGGTGGACGGGCTGCCCGATCTTAATGGAGCACATAGTTGCAATGGTGGTACCCTTTCAGTGGCCGGCTGGTTGGGGTGGCGTGGTGGGCGTGGCGTTGATGGGGGGGGGGGGTGTGAATTGTCAGGGGTATACCCCATGAAGAAGGTCAGCATAGACCGCTGAACTGTGAGCGTCACAGCCGCAGGCCACCTTGTGCCGGGTATGCCCTCCACAATGACAGCCTGCCAGCTGTGGCCACAGTGTATTTTCTACCATTTACAGGTCCTCAGCAGGCATCTCTATCTTGAGGTGCCCTCGATGTCCGACACCAACGTTGGCAGTGCCCACCTCTCCCAGCGGGGCTGCTGGCTGCCCAGAGCCTTGTGGAGCTCCCATTGGCCCACCCCTTGAAGACTGCCTCCTGTAATCTGCTCCAGGATCCTCCAACAGTGAGCTCCTGACCAGACTTTCAGCCCTTTACTTTAATATGATCAAGGTGCAACAAAGAGAATTTCGGTTAGCATTGATATAGTTGCATATTGAAAGGAACAAGACAGAGAAATTCAAAGCAGTTATATTATCTATTTCTATAATGTGATCACAGGTTTCTTCTCTAGGGTTTCTTATAACTCTACCTATAATGTTTCGGAAGAGCTCTACTCTGATGCATATTATTCTCAAATGGGTGGAGCACCCTTGGCAGCAGCTTGCAATGAAATTGTCAATGCTGCTCTATGATTTCCTTATTTAGAAAGTGATTTGAACGTTGGATGGGATTAAGCCATTATTTTGATCCCTGTCACTACTCAATAGGGAAATAAGAATGATGTACTTCAGTTCCATGTAACATGCATGAACTGCTGAAACCCATTCTTCAACACGAGCAACAACTTATATTTATATAGCACCTATAACATAATTAATCTTCCCAAGGCACATAACAGGCTTTATAAAACAGTAAAACTTTGAGTTACATAAGGGGATATTAAATCAGATGACCAGGAGCTTGGTCAAAGAGGTAGGTTTTAAGGAGTGTCTTAAAGGAGAAATGTGAGGCAGAGAGGTGAAGAGGTGTAGGGAGGACATCCCAGAGCTGAGCGCTAAGGAAACTGAAGGCATGGCTATCAATGGAGGAGCAATTAAAATTGGAGATGCCCAAGAGGCCAAAATGAGAGGAGTGCTGATATCTAAGAGGGTTCTGGGGCTGGAGGAGATTGCAGAGATAGGGAGGGGTGAGACCATTGAGGAATTTGAAAACAAGGGTGAGAACTTTAAAATCAAGGCATTGATTCATTGGGAGCCAATGTACTTCAGTGAGAACAGGGGTGAGAGAGGGACTTGGTGCAAGTTAAGACACAGGCAGCAGAATTTTGGATCACCTCAATTTTACAAAGGGTAGAATGTTGGAGATCAGCCAGGACTGTGATACAATAGTCAAGTCTCAGGGTACTGAAGGCATGGAGGAGATGTTTCAACATCAGATGAGCTGAGGAGGGGTGAGGTTGGGCAATTCATTTGAAACTCTCATAAGTGGCCAAGGGATTTCTGTTAAAAAGTCAAGTTCTCACTTCTTGGAATCAACCGACCCATCTTGTGTAATGCTCTCTGGCTGGTTACATTCAGCATCAGTTTCGAGACTATGTCTATAAAATATAAGAGCAAGGGGGATAATTTTGAATTTGAGCATATTCATGGACTCCACTAATGGAACCCTGTAACCAATCATTAAGTTTGGTTAAATGTAATCTCATTTGGAAATACTGTCAATTTAACCTCTTTCTGGCTGGGCATTTTGATCAGGTTTATGTTGATCTGGTTTATCTTATACCCAAATAACCATTGAGACCAACGAGTGACAACTTATGGGTGAATCATGTGCAAATGTCAAAAGACAGGGAGTCAAACCTTGAGCTCTCAGTCTGTGGTGCATCACAATTATCATACTGTTTGATACAGCACCATCAATGAAATGCAGCTAATCTATCAACCCTTTCCTCCAACTAGTGAATGCCTCAAGAAAGTTTTCTATCCACGATCTAAAATCCCGATGATCTGTCGATCAGTGTCTGGTCTGGAAGGCACTTCCCAGCAGGCCTTGCACAGGATCAGCTGTGTACGGAAGACATTCAGCACCAGCTTTGCAGCTGTGAAGAGAAATTCAGTATGTGCGCTTATTAAGCTACAAGTGGTAAGTGTGGACAGGCTGAGTAATGGGCCAGAGGTTATATTTATAAGTATCTGTTTCCACTTGACTCTCTTTAACACAACTGAACTGATGGAAACCCATCAAATTCAATCCTAGAACAGTATTTGACAGGCTCCCGGGGCCAACTTTAAGTTTGTGACTGAAATGGAAGGAGGTGGTGGCGTAGAGGTCTTGTCACTGGACTAGTATTTCAGAGACCCAGGGTAATGCTTTGGGGACCTGAGTTCAAATCCCACCACAGAGGAAGATGGTGGAGTTTGAATTCAGTAAAAATCTGGAATTAAAAGTCTGACGATAACCATGAAACCATTGCTGATTGTTGTAAAAACCCATGTGGTTCATTAATGTCATTTAGGATGTCCTTACCTGGTCTGGCCTAAATGTGACTCCAGACCCACAGCAATATGGTTGACTCTTAAAATACCCTCTGAACAAAGCAATGATGGGCAATAAATGCCCACATTCCATGAACAAATAAAAAAAAAGGAAGCAAAAATTTGGAGAGATGAAACAGGCAGCTGATTGATTATTCAATTAAGCAATTAGCTCAAACCCCACCTTGGTCTTATTATATCTCTTAGCCTCTTATATTCCTTTCATCTCAAACTTTACCTTTTATTTGGTCGGGATTAGTATCTGAATGGCCATTTTGGGTAGAGCTCACCCTACAACGAGACAGTGGTTGTACGTTACAGTTCACTCAGGGAGTCCGAGCTGCTGTGGCAACATGTACTTTGTAACGTGCATGTTGTAGCCTGGAGCTATGGATAGTGATGGTAGAAGTTCCAACATCCTTTCCATCACATGGATGACTGTTTCCCGCTCTTACTGCCTGCCATTGGCCTGTGTTGGAAGGATTTTCAGGTAGATACTCAACTTGTTTGGACGAGTTATGAACGCACCTTACTTGGGTGTTGAGCCCTGGGATGGGACTCGAACCCAGAACTTCTGTCTCAGAGGCAGGGATGCTACCCATTGCACCACAAGACCTCCATAATGAGACAATAGGACCTCCAAAAATAGGAGGCAATGACTTAATGCACTGACCTAGGCCTAGGTGGCTAGAGCTGTCCACTAAGTCAGGCCTATGATAGATCCTTTTGAAACATTAATTTGAAATACTAATAATACTATGATGTACATTTGAGGTCTGAACTGGGCAGAATGCGTGCTCTTATGAGAATCATTCCAGCTGTTAACTGGGGCAAGGGAGAGGCAAAGTTTTTATCATACTCCTCTTCCTTTATTACTGCAGCAGATATCACATTGGAACACTGCCAAATTTAGTTTCCCATTAATGGTGGGCTTCCCTCTTGCTGGAGTGCATCTGGTCTTCCATAAGTCATCCTAGGAAAATGGCGCAGGACCTTGACAGAGTGGGAATGGTAGGAAGAGTTTAAACCCAGGCCAAGATGCTGAAGAACCACCTAACATCAAATTCCATGTCCCAGGCTAACTCAATACAAATGCTGCATGGATCAACCAGTCCCATCGAAAGGCAGAAGGGAGGAACCCAGTCATATTTAAAACCAACATGCACCCTGGAATTTGCTCAGTTCTGGCATGACTGTGCTCACTTTTAAATATAACTCAGAGTTAGTCATCCCCAGGAAGCCCTGGCCACAATTTTTTAAGGGTACTTAAAGCATTGTTCAACAATTTGAGTTTAATTGAGTCAATCCGAATTTCAGGGAACCATAGGTTAGACCAATGTAGCTACTGCAGGTGATTGTAAGAGAAACATACTGTTTATATAAAGGTTAAGTAGAAAATAATAGCTCATTGTAAACGCTGCAACCATTTATGCCTTTCGAGGGGCTGGTTAGTATTATTCAACTGTAAATATTATTTTTTCATTAAATATTTGCTTTACGCCTATTCATTAAATAGGTGTATTCAGTAAACAGTGTTAATTGCAAAAGTCAGAAATTAGGTCTCCAGTTGTATTTTTACTGCACTTCAAGCGCATTAGAAAGGCCTTGTGGAAGCACAGAATAGATGAGGTGATTAAAACAAATCTTGGAAAGGATCCCCCTTTCCTGGTAACGGTGCAAAAAAAAGTACTGAGATATTAGGGAAGATATACTTGAAAGTATACAAAGTCCAAAGTTAGCTGATGGGAGCGGTTAAAATGACAAAAACCCAAAAGGGTGGAAAAGGAGCTGAATTAAGATTACTGGACAATTGGGAAAGTTTTGAGGCTTCATAAAAGTAACTGAGCTAAGCATTAGTTTAAATGAGCTGGTTTCAGATGGAAAATGAACTGGGCAATAATAAGAAAAACATGATTTTTTCAGCAAAGGCACTTTTATGCTCACAAGTGATGTGTGACCTAATTCCATGTTGATGGCCATGGATAAGAAAATTGAATTAAATAACATTTCTCATACGTTTGACGACATGACATGAATAAGCTTCGGATTGTTAAACAGGTCGAAGGGGCTGAATGGTCCACTCCAGTTCCTATTGGCTAGTTTCCAAGTCCATTATTTTGTCCTGTTTGTTAAGGACTTTTTTTTTTGTAAAATATGCTGTCTGCAAACCTGTTTTTGAGGTGAAACAAATTGTTCCTACAACAGTATGGCTCCAATATTTAACTAAAATCATGAGGAGAGCGGGAGAGGGAGGATTTCTGAATCCTGGAAGCCTGGGAGTATGGATTTCTTGGACTTCCTGCTGAAATTAACTGTAGGATGTTTTTTAAAAACGTCGCAACAGATTTCTTGCCCGGCATTCAGCCAGAGTATGCCCGCAGGGCAGCAAAGAAGCCTTGGAGTTGATGGCAGGCACTTAGGAGATTGCGGGGACCTGAGGGAGTGGGAGTTTGCATGGGAGAATCAGAGATTGCAAGGTGGTGGGGGAGGGGGGTGGTGGAAGACAGAGATCACAGTGACTGGGGGTGAGTTGGGCAATATGATGGATGGGAGAGTCAGGGATCATGGGTTGTGAGGGAATTGGAGATCCTGAGCGGTGATGGGGTGGGGGGCTGGTGGGGGGGTGCAGTTGGAGATTGCATGGGGTGGAGAGAGTACGTGAATGGTGTGGGGAGGCAGAGATCATGGTGGAGTGGAGGAGTTGGAGATCACAGGTGACAGAGGGAGTCAGTGGGGACAGCAAGGGAATCAGAGATCACAGAGTTGGGGGAGTCTGAGATCATGTAGGATGGGGGAGTCTGAGACCACAGAGGGCGGGGGGTCACAGGGGCTTCAGGATTGGAATAAGAGACATTGGTGATCATGGTGGGGGTGTCAGATATTTGGGGAGGTGAAGTTGGCAATCTCAGAAGGCTGGTGGGAATGGGGGTCAGCCAATCATTTTGTTTGTAGAGAGTTAAGCACATTGGTTCTGGAGGAAACATTCCTGTTCCTCTTGGCCCACAAGCAGTGCTGTAAGTGCATTTACCTCCTCAATCTGCCTTGCCTCCTTTTATCTCCCGGGATTCCCAAACCCCAGGAAACCTCGTCTCCATAGGTTAAAAATGAAAATCCTGTTAAAATGGAGGTAGAGTCCAAGGAAGAAGCTTTTACTGACCCATCTCCTGAGAACAGTTTGATCACTTACCCTTAGCCAGATTTACCTCCATTAAAACTGGAAATGGGTAGTTTGGATTTGGATTTGGATTTAGATTTAAGAAAGTAAACATTTTTCAACTATGTAGAGAAAAATGTGTTTAACTGATTGGAAGAGAATGATATGTGGCACCAGATGTTGATTTTTGGAGGGGAACTGCGTGGGTAATGTAAATAGGAAATTGAAGAGTTGATGTTGTGCGTGACTGAAGTTGAATACCACAACACTTAGCCTCTGGGGGTGAGAGCTTTTGATGGCACAGTTGCTAGGTCTCTTGTGTTGTACCCGAGTCTCCAGTGTCATGATGTTCCAATGTTGTGATGTGCAGTATCCCAAATGATTTCTTCTAAGTTGAAATTGATTTTTAATCTCTTTTCTTTAAAATCCTAGGATGTTCTTGCAAACCTTTTGAAGCGTTCTGAAGCACACTTTGTCCACTGCTTTGTGGCAAGACCAGAGGTGAAAGATACAGAAGGGAAAATGCCTGGTAGTCAAAGAACTGGGGATGGAGCAGAGACACAGCACAGCAAAGAACAATTGCTGGCCACATTTGATGCACCAACACTGAGGACACAGCTACAGGGATCACAGCTATTGGATGTACTTCGTCTCTACAGGCTAGGTACAGTAACTGTTCCAGTATTATATATGAATGTGCTATTGATATCTGCTAATTAATTGATCCACACTGAGCTGTCCTTTTCCTTGCAAACAGAAGTGTGTTGTGTGTTATTTGTAATACAGCCTGTGGAGCTCATCCTGGGAACCCTGTGGTGGAGCTCATCCTGGGAGCCCTGTGGTGGAGCTCACCCTGGGAGCCCTGCGGTGAAGCTCATCCCGGGAACCCTGCGATGGAGCTCATCCCGGGAGCCCTGTGGTGGAGCTCAGCCTGGGAGCCGTGTGGTGGAGCTCAGCCTGGGAGCCCTGCGGTGGAGCTCATCCTGGGAGCCCTGTGGTGGAGCTCATCCCGGGAGCCCTGCGGTGGAGCTCATCCCGGGAGCCCTGCGGTGGAGCTCATCCTGGGAGCCCTGCTGTGGAGCTCAGCCTGGGAGCCCTGCAGTGGAGCTCTAGGGAATTGGGGATGTGTGTTCAAAGAGTGGGTGAGGTACAGATTCTGGTGAGTGTGGATCTTGCATGGTTTGTAGAGAAATTGATTTTATGAACCAATGGTCTTTTAGCAGTGTGCAGTGAGCTGCCCATTTAAATGACACGGCTTCATTATTGCACATGGAAGAGGATTTTTCTGCAAATATTACCATCACTAACTACACAAGATGGTCAAAGACCCGGATTTTCATGTTTCCACCTGTGTCTGAGCACAGACGGGCCGAAGGAATAAAATGGTAGGTGGGACCCGGTTGTGGAAGTCCCACTCCCATTTCTGGTTCTGTGTATTTTTGTCTGGGAAAGGGGACAGGTCATGTTTCGCATGCGTGTTCAGAGAGAACTAGGAGGAGCTGTTACCTGTAGTGGGAAAAGTTTCAGATCCCATTTTCATCATTCCCGATGCTGGCATGAGGACTTCAGGAAAACTTTCATAGCCTGGAGTTGCGAACACTGTTGAAGGTGGACTGAAGGTGGGGAAACTATATTCAAAGTT
This sequence comes from Carcharodon carcharias, assembly GCF_017639515.1. NCBI lineage: Eukaryota > Metazoa > Chordata > Chondrichthyes > Lamniformes > Lamnidae > Carcharodon > Carcharodon carcharias. The sequence continues at coordinate 16,028,322 of NC_054479.1, read as the reverse complement.
ATCCCAAACTGTAATTAGCTTGTTAAAGTCACCTGGACGTCACTGTTCAGATGTTGGCCTTACTTCCAGGAGGGGGGAAGAGGGAGGGACTAGTGCTGGCTCAAATTAATATTGTTGTAGTACCTGGCAGCAAAGTGGGCACCAGGCAGTCCCGCTAGGCTATCACAGAAATGATACCTCTCTGAAAGAGGCCTCCAATTTTAAAATGGCGGTAACTCCCTCACGCATCCAGGCCATTGAGGCAGTATAAGCGGCCATTTCATTGGGGGATGGGGAGGAGGAGGAGGAAGGAAAAAAGGGGGAGGAATGGCCAGGGTAGTCAGAGGGCGACCCGTCAGAAATGGAGGGAAGGATCGGCAGCTGGGCATGTCGGAAGCCCTTGTTGGGTTCCATGCAAGCTGCTATTTTTGCCAGGAACCTCCTAATACAGCAGCAATTTTGCTGAGTGACCTCAAGGAGCTCACAGCACAAAATGTGCAAGGCAAAGAACCAAGCCTGAACCTTCAAGTGGAAGACATCCATGCGACCATCCTTCACATTCCTACAGACACTGACAGGTGGACTATAGTCTACTGTTTCAATCAGAACCAACAAGAACCTTCATTCGTCTTTGAAGATGCGCCATCAACCTGCCCTGTGAAATGAAGGAACAGGGGAGTCATGGGTTATCAAGCGGCGGGTGAGGGGGTGTGTAGGCAGGAAAGTGGAGCTAAGGCCACAATGAAATCAGCCATGGCCTTATTCAACGACAGATCAGGCTGAATGGCCTACTCCTGCCCCTATTTCTTATATTCTTAAGATAGTTACCAAGAAATCTAACAGGAAATTCAGAAGAAGTTTCTTTACCCAAAGAGTGGTGAGAATATGCAACTCGCAACCACCGGAAATGGCTGAAGAGAAAAGCATAGAATACATTTAAGGAGAAGCTAGACAAGAATATAAGGGAAAAGGGAATAAAGAGTTATGATGATAGCTTTTGATGAGGGAAGATGGGAGGAGGCTCAAGTGGAGCATAAACACTGGTAGGCAGGGCCTTTGAGACGAATCATAGGCCCTGGTGCTTCCAGGCCCTTTACTACCCCCCCACCCTTCCACCATTAACCCTTCGTCTCACATACTTCGGTTGCCCAGAATTGGGAACTGTAGTCCCAGTGGGATCAAACTGCTTTATATAAATTTATCAAAACTTCTTGGCTTTTGTACTCTACCAATATTTATAAAGTCCATCGAAAGTTCAGCTTTCAGAGAGGTATAATTTCTGTGATAGCCTAGTTACACTTCACAACCATGGCTTTGCCAGGCAATTACACACAACTTGGTCATTCATATCATGCAAGCAGCTCTGCTTCTTTGAACCTGGCCCCTTGCGATATCCGGATAGCAGCCTTCAAAAGTCTTAAACCTCACAAGCACCGCAAACAACAAAACCATGTACAAATCAGACTATCTTGAACTAGTAGTGACATATTCTATTGGCATGAGTCTGGGTTTCACTTCCAGATTTAAAAATGGCAAAACCTTCCAGTAAATTAGCACCAACCAATTCACCTGCAATAATAGGCTATTTCTATCCACATGAGTGGTCTTTGTTAACAGAAACATTATACTTTGCATTGAGTGATAAATATTTTCTCATTTTAAATTGAAGCTAATAATACTTGCAAATGCTCAGCATGGAGCTTATATTGGAGAGCAAAGTATCGCAAATGCTGGAAATCTTTTGAAATATAAACAGAACACGCTGGAAATACTCAGCAGACCAGGCAGCATCTGTGGAGAGAGAAAGCATCAATGCTTCAGGTCCACGATCTGCGCTAGATCTGACAAAGGGCCACTGACCTCTGTTTCTCTCTGCACAGATGCTGCCAGACGTGCTGAGCATTTCTAACACTTCCTGTTGATATTGGAGCAGAAATAATCCCTTTCTGCCAGCTCTCCAAAAAGCAATCAGACTCTTGTGAGTCTCTCATTTCCCTTCAGCAAGAAACCCAGCAGCAGCTGTCTGAGATCTGGTTTGGCCAACATTAAACACGAATTAAAAAAAAAAATAGTTTAAGGTATTAAAAAAGCATGAAAGACTTACTGAGCAAAAGAAAAAAAATCAAAGTCGAGGCAATAACTCGATAATTTTTAAAAAATGAATAATTAATAAAAATGACAATTAAAAAGTACCAAGCAGCAGAGCTGACTAAAATAACCGTTTTTGCCTTTTTGCTTAAGAAGCAGAGCTAGAGAGGGACAGACTAGGCCCCAAGTCCTGGTGACCAGGGAAAGGGGAGGGGACCAGGGCCGAGCGAAGGAGTTGGGTTTAACTAATGCCAACCTTGAGTTCGCATCTGCTGGTGCACACTCCGAGTTGGCCTCGGCAGAGTTCATACGAAAGTGGGGGTCGGAAGTGGGTTTTCCCACACTCGGTCACACTCACACAGACGTCCTCACTCTCGCACTCACTTGCACTCAATGCAAGCACATTGAGGCATGTGGTGGCCACAGGAGATGCAGGAGTAGCGGTGCCAGTAAAGACAAAGGTAAAGGCAAAGGCTGCGAGTTGAGCCCAGCTGCTCCCCGAAGCCCCCACCCCGCTGAAAGCCCACCCCTGCATTCCAGCTCACCCCTCCTCGTTCACACCGCCCCCCAACCCACCACCCACCCAATGGGCCTTTTCGGTGTGGACTGGCTGGGTTGAATGCCCTGTTTCTTTGTCCTATGTAATCTTACGTAATACCTCAGTGAATCTCCCAGCTATGGCATTGGGGACTTGATTTTTTTTTACAAGTTCAGTTAAGTTTTGTTTAATTCTTGGTGTGTTATTTTTTAACAGAATGTTGCCCAATTAATTATGTAATTGAGTCTGAGAAGAAGAGTGCCTAAAAAATTACTGTCAAAGTCTCAGCTTGATCAGAGTACCCTGAGATTACAGCAGTGATGTGAGGTGCTGTATTTTCCTATGGTTAATAAGCTGTGTCTCTGTCACCACTGAATATAGATAAATGATTTCCGCATCTGAATCAACCAGCTATAAGTAGGTTCTAATCTTAGGCTCACAGGATTTGACTTTTAATGACTTTATTCATGAAGCTTGTGCCTCCTAAGGTGAAGAATAGTAACTTTAGTGGTGGAATGCTTTCTGTTTTGGATATCAGTGATCACACTGGGTACTCCCAGCCCAGGTGTGGATGGGTTGGATGCAGAACCACGTTTCTTTTGTTTTCCCCAGCCTGAATTTTAACAAACAAAACAAGGCCAAGTGAGAGTTAAAATTGAAAATTTGCAAGCCTCGGTTATAATCAGCCTCATCATGTCTCGCTGCAAGCCACAACTTCATTATGAAGGTGACAGTTCCACTGTTTACGGTAGTCCTATTCATAATATGGGTGCTGGTTAGCTCAGTTGACTAGATTGCTAGCCTGTGTTTCAGTGTCAACAGCACAGGATATTTTCAGATATGGTACACTTTGGACCTGTGTTCTTGCCTTGTCCCTGAGAGTGGAAGGCAGTGGCTGTCGTGCTGTAATAATGATGTAATACCTTGGGCTTATTTACTGTACTAGACACAAAGCTGTACCGGTGATGGAATAGTTGCACTTGAAGGTGTCACTCTCAGATATAACATTGCAATGTGTAGTTCTTGCTTGGTCTGTATACCATTTGAGAATTAGGGATTTTATTGTGTGAATCATTTGTTCAGCTAGTCCATTATGTCTAGGGTGATGAGGAGAAGAAGTAGTGTGATCGACATTCCACTTCTCACACATATCACTCATAAGGGATTGGGTAAAAACATTGTGGATTCATTTATTAAGACCAGGCACATGAGAACAGTTATATATAGATATAAAGCTTGAAGGCATCAGAGCTGGGTGTGTGCACTGCTCAAAGCAAAAGTGAAACTAAGACAGGATCACATGACACATTTCCCTTCTAATGATGCCTTGCTGCCATTCCTTAAGGACTTATTACAACATCCCCCTTTCTTTCTAAAGAAGTATAACTATTTCCAATACATATTCATGTTTAGTTACCATTAAATAAGTGCCTAGGACTGATGAATCTATTAGCATAAAGCTAATCTGCTCATATGTCCAGATCTTGTGATGGTGACCTTGTCAGGACATTTCTTTAATTGCTCACAGTGATCTGTGGGGTTGTCAGTCTTGGATGCTGTTCCTGGTTGCATTTGGGATCTTGTTCTATACAATAGATGCATTAAGACTATATGGTGGCTGATTAGCTGGAGTGCACCTGATTTGTCCTTGGTTACCTCTCACTGTTGCGCCTTTGTCTGTAATGACTACATAGGATCTTGAATCTGAACAAATCCTTGACACCTCAGCTGGTTGCCTCGTGTCTTCTGTGGGATCCTGGATGCGAACTTGTTGTCTCAATTATAAACTTGGCAATTCTGTACCTGCGTTTTTATCATGCCCGTTTGGTCATCTTGTCTTGTAGTTTTCAAAGTTGCTCTGTAGCTCCTGAGAGAGTAGAATGGATAAGAGTAGGAAATTGGTATGCACTGGTCTGCCAAACTTGAGCTGTACCGGTGATGGAATAGTTGCACTTGAAGGTGTCACTCTCAGATATAACATTGCAATGTGTAGTTCTTGCTTGGTCTGTATACCATTTGAGAATTAGGGATTTTATTGTGTGAATCATTTGTTCAGCTAGTCCATTATGTCTAGGGTGATGAGGAGAAGAAGTAGTGTGATCGACATTCCACTTCTCACACATATCCTGAAATGGCTTACCAATAAATTTCGCACTGTTACCCATAATGATCTCTCTAAGCCCACCAAATAAACTGAAAATAGCACTTAGAATGTGCACAACAGTTGTTTAAAAGTATTGTGCAATTGTTGAATAATGGGGTACTTGGTAAAGTAGTCGGTGTTGGCGATGAAGTCAGTGCAATGGACATGAAAGAGGTCAGATATGATTTTGGACCAAGGATGGATTGGAACTTTATGTGGAATTAATGGTGCTTTGTGCTGATTTGACACATGCTCTTGACATGCCTCGCACTTCTTGACAATGACTTCAATGTCATTGCTCATACCCAGCCAATAGACTGTCTTTCTTGCAAGCCTTCTCATCTGATCTAAAGTCATGTGTGAGTGATGAAGTTGTTGGACAATATCAGATCGCAAATATTCTGCTTTGATAACCTGCCTGCCTTTAAAAATGACTCCCGAGGAAATGCCTAGCTCATCCCAGTAAGGCCAAAATGGTATGGCATTTTTGTGGGCATGCTAAATTGAATCAGGCCATCTTTCAATGATGGTTTTCCACAGTTTCTGTAATGTAGAATCTTTCACCATTTCTTCTTGTATCTGCTGGCATTTGTGTTGTGCAAAATGTACCAGATCAATTTGGAGAACAGCTTCAAGTTCAATTCAATGAAGTCAACTTGTAGATCTAAAGATATATCTTCTGTTTTTGCTGGGTTAGGCAATCTGCTAAGTGTATCTGATGGGACCACCTAGTTACCTGACTTGCACCTGATCTCACAGTCTTAACCTTGAATCTTTATTAAGAGATGGTGCAACTCCCTTGAAACTGCCAATTTCATCGAAACATTCTGGATATTTGACCAGAATGTTGAGGATCTTGTGCCATGTAGCGCAATCTAAGCCTGTTCACCATGTCCTACATGCACATAATCTTGCTCCCGCCTGTCTTACCATTGCTGATCATCATGTCCTGTTATTGTAATGATATAATACCTTGGACTTCCTAACTGCACAAGACACAAGGCACCAATCGCTCAGTAGAGATTGGGTGGTGGGTTCATTTATTAAGACCAGGCATTTGAGAACAAAAATATATATATATAAAGCTTGAGGGCACCAGAACTGTGCATGTGCTCTGAAAGCAAAAGTGAAAGTAAGACTGGATCACATGACACCTTTCCCTTCTAGTGATGTCATGCTGCTGTCCCTTAAAGGCATTTTAAAACAGTGGCAACCCATCACTGACAAAGACTGCCAAAAAAATCAGTTTAAGATGAAGTCATAGCAGGCAATGAGCCAAGGGCCTGCTTTTGGGGCAGTTGGGGCACTGAGGGGGTGGGATAGTCCAGGAATATAAAATGTGGGGCACAGTCTCAGGATAAGGGCCAATCATTTAGTACTGAGATGGGGAGAAATTTCTTCACTCATAGGGTTGTGAGTCTTTGGAATTCTCTGCCCCAGAGGGTTGTGGATGCTCCATCGTTGAATACATTTAAGGCTGGGATAGACAGATTTTTGTTCTGTTGGTGAATTAAGGGACATGGAGAGCAGGCAGGAAAACGGAGTTCAAATCCAAGATCAATCAATAATTATTATTATATGCCATTATTGAATGGCAAAGCAGGCTCGATGGGCTGTGTGGTCTGTTCCTGCTATTTTTATGTTCTTATGTTCTTTGGGCAGAACAGTCATGGAATGAATATTCATAATATGACCTGAGGGCCACTTTTGCCTGCCTCCCATGACTGTGACTCTTGGCAACCGATTATCTTGATTTCCACTTGCAGGCCACTTGGTTGTGAGGCATGACAGGGGCAGGGATTTGATGTCAGTTTTCTTGGCTGCTCTTGCTATCCAGCAGCACGAAGACAGGAGCTATCCCAATAAGAGTCAATCCAGTGGAGAATTGAAATTATGACTTGTTCCATAACCAAGAAAGAAGCTTTTGGTGCATTTCTCAGGGTGGCCTGCAGGTTATTTTTCATTTGTTTGCCCTCAGACTATGGTCAAGGTCACACTTTATTGCATGGGAAGATGGTGGCAGCCACTTTTGAGGGAGTCAACCACATATTGCGGAGCTGGTCACAAGTAGGCCTGGGCCAGGTAGGGATGGCAGGATTCTTTCCTTCATTGAAGGATGTTAGCAAACCATTTAGGAACTTAGAACAATGTGGCAGCTTTTGCAGCCGTTTTCTAGTGCTTTTCCATAAATGTCTTATTTGTTGAGTTCAATGCCTTAAATTGCCATGATGGGACTTGAATTCATGACCTCCTGGACTGCTATTCCAGTACCATTATAACTAAGCTATCTTACTAGGGACTGTGATGTGGGCATCAGTGTTGATATAGTGTCTTTTAATGTGGCAGAAGGTTCCAAGGTGCTTCACAGGAAAATTGAACCAAGCCAAAGAAAAGGACATTTAGGACAGGTGAGCAAAACCTGGTCAAAGTGATAAGTTTTAAAGATCATTTTGATTGGCTGTGAAGCACTTTGGAATGTCCCAAGGTTTTAAAAAGCACCATATAAATGAAAGCTCTTCCTTTAGAAAGGAAGAGTGAGGTGACAAGGCAGGGAGATTTAGGGCGAGGGTTGAATGCAGGTCAGGCATTGCTGATATCCACTGATGCTGGGCTGAGGGGTAATCCCTCTAACTCAGAGAAGTGTGACAATGACTCGGCTGTTTGGTTGCTTTGCAGGGTTTCCTGATCACATGCTGCACGGTGAATTCCGACGTCGTTTCCAGGTTCTGGCCCCAGCCATCTTGAAGGAATATGGAGTGGCGTTTATGGTAACAGATGAAAAGAAGGTGGGTGAAAAGCAAGTTTAGTGTCACTAGGTGAATAAATCACAAGGATGAACCAAACACATTATATATCTTTCTATTGCCTTAAGCTCTCTTTAAAGGCAAAAGTGTAGCCAGGGGATTGTGGGGGGGGGTGGGTTGGGGGGTTGCGGTTGGGGTGGTAGGGTGGGGGTGTGAGTGGGGAGTGCCATGGCAGAGTGTGAGGATGGAATGCACTTTGTCCTAAAAATATAAGGAAGGTCAAACCTAAGAGAAGTTTGCTTGGTTATTGTATTGGTTTTAATATTCTGAATCAGCTAGCCCAGCCTTCAAATGTGCTTTGAATGCCACTGAAGGTTGCATCTCAACGACTCAGATTATTCCAGACATTCATCATGAATTATTTCATTTGAAATGAATCATTTATTATATGAATTTTTGTCTGTTATCTGACTAAAATTTGTTTTTTTGCTAGCTTATATTTATAATCCCTTTTCCTGTTAGCCAAGACATTTAATATTTTATATTCTTTTCTATAATTGTCAACTCTTGCCTATTATCCAGGCAATTATAATACGGCTAAGCTATCAATATGCTTTTATGTGTGGATGTTAACAAATGAGCCTTATTAATTTAGACACGCTTTTAAAAAAAAAATCAACCCATTACCTTCAGCGAAAGCAAGAGAGAAACAGCCATGTAAAAGCTCTAATCAAAACAGCAAGTGCTGGAAATACTTAGCAGGTCTGGCAGCATCTGTGGAGTGAGAAACAGTTTTCAGGGCTAGATAAGTCCTTCAAAGGTAGTTAGAACTGAGTACACTGTTACAAACCTTGTTGCACTTAATTAACAAGGTGTAACTTTTTTGAGGAATGGCACTTCATCTTTTGATTAGGCACTTTACAGTCTTCTGGATTCATCATTGAGTTCAACAATTTCAGACCATAAACTCTGTCTCCACCCCCTCCCCCACCCCCCCAACACCTCTCTCCCCCCCGCACCCCCTCACCCCGTTTTGTTTTCTTTCTCTTTGCTGGTTTTGGTTTCACTCTTTTTGTCCTCTGGCTTCTATTTTCTGGCAGTTGTTCATCATTCGGCCATTCACACCTCCTCTAGACTCATATTTTGTTTCTTTATTTGCTCCATAACCATTCCCTTTGGCATTGCTTTACCAATGCTTATTTATCATTTCACCTCTTCTGTCTTCCACCCTTACGCAGGTCTTTCTTTTTAGTCTTTTTCCCACCCACGCCCCTTTTATTTGCTAAAGCCTATTACATATCAAACTTTTCTTAGGTCTGATGAAAGGTTATCAACCTGAAACACTAACACTAACCAGATGCTGCCTGACTTGCTGAGTATTTCTAGCATTATATGTTTTTATATCACATTTACAGCATGTACATTATTTTGCTTTAAAACCTTTTCAGGGGTTTTTAACAGGGATATGTATAGATTAAAAGGGAGAGTTTCATCAGATCAGTGATTTCTAATTGCTTGTAGTCTGTGGGGACATCAGTGTCGTACCCTATCAATAAGAATAGGCTTGCTGACAATAACTTCTATATTTCCATTGTGCATGTGTGGACTCGAAAAGTTGCTGTCAGTTTCAGAGGAGTAATGAAATGAATGCGGCAATTTTGCCATCGTTATTACTGTAAAATATGGGCCCATGGGCTGAATTTTTCCATCAGCTAAGACGTCCCACCACTGGGACCAAAACCGTCCAATTGAAGAAGGGCAGCCTGCCTCCCAGAGCTGCCGCCCATTCAGAGGTTCGAAGCGGCTACTGCTGAGGCTGCAAGATGGAGAGGGTGCTTCCATGGTGAGGTGCTGTCGAAGGCAGGGCATATTTCTCTTAATGAGCTGGGGCCAGACAGGCAGGCTCCAGCAATTGGGGTGACGGGTGGTGGGGCACCTTCAAATGGGGAGGCCATTGCCCTCTGCGAGCCTTGGAGCAGCCATAAAGGAGGCCTGCCAACCCCCCCTCCTCCGGCGACACCCGGCAGGCCATCCGGTTTACTGGCATTGGCGAAGGCCCTGCCTAATGCCAGTAAAATGCTGGCAGGGGCAAGAAGTTGCTCTTAATTGGGCAAGCTGCTGAGATTCCCGCCACTGATAATATGCTGTGGTGCCAGGAAGAATGGCCATTCCTCCCAGCACCTTCAGCTGCCATTTTACCAGCTCTGCTGCCTCCCAGCCTGTCTCCATGGGGCTGGTAAAACCCAGGCCTATATAAACCTGGATGTTGGCTAAGGAGTGTATCAGATAAAAACAAAAAACTGCGGATGCTGGAAATCCAAAACAAAAACAGAATTACCTGGAAAAACTCAGCAGGTCTGGCAGCATCGGCGGAGAAGAAAAGAGTTGACGTTTCGAGTTCGTGTATCAGGCTTGGCTTTGATTTTCACAGTGATTGAATAGACTGCTGACTCTCACTGTCACCTATGCAGCTGTATCCTATGATGAGTCAGACAGGGTGAAGTAAAACTGAGTGGTTCACTTTTTGCCCCATTGCCCAAGACCAACTTCATGATTGGTACTTTTGGTAGAGGAGGTGAATAAAGAGTGGAAATATAAACCTTAGGAATTTTTGCGGCCCTATTGCATTAAAATGCGGCCAGCGAAAAGTTCCATCCATGCTAACAAGGATGTGAAAATATATTCTGTAGAAAGATTGGTTGGAGCCAAGCAGGGAAAGTAACTCAGTCGATGTTACTAATTATAATAAAAACCAGAACCACTAGACTAGCTCACAGCCCCATCTCATTCCATCTATCGCTCCCTTTAATCTCTTCACTCACTTACTGTTACTTCTAAGCATCTCTTTGATCCATCTGTAATCTGATTGCTCTCCCCCAGCCCTTCACCTCTAATCACATGAATAAGAGTCAAAGAAAGTCAAAGACGGCTACAGGGCTGATAGAGGAAAATATCAATGTGATAATAGAAACCAGACTGAGAGGTTCTTCAATAGCAGCTGGGCAAATTCAAAAGGAAAGAGAGTAATGTCCAACTGTGAGCAACAGTGGATTAATTTTTTTTTTGTCAAAAGATGAACCTCTTCAGGGAGAATAAAGATCATCTTTGGTGAGATTTTCCGGCTTTGCTCAGCTGGTGACTTGCTTCTGGACTGAGCACATATACTAAGGTGACCCTCCATTCTAGCATTCAGGAAGTGTTTTACTGTCAGACTGACATCCTTCAGCAGTGATGTTAAACGGAGGTCCCTTCCGTCTGTCTGGGTCTAACCCTACTTGAAGAAGAGAAAGTAATTTGTTTAGTGTGCCTGACAGCATTTTTCCCTGACATATTCAACAAAACCGTGCATTAACTGGCTGTTTTATTTTGATGTTTGTGCCATACTCTTGGAAAAAGGTGGCTGCTTTGTTTGACTACGTAATAAGAGTCAATGAGCTCCACAAGATAAAATGTGTGAAGCACTTTGAAACACTCCAAGAATGTAACACTTCCTTCCTTGGTTCTATCCCATGCCTAGTGACACATGAGGCAGAAGACATGTGTCTGTTTCCATGGCTAGTTTTTCCTGGAACAGGTCACCAGCCTGTTGCCAGAGTCTATAGCTTGAGGGTTGCCACTCCACATTAATCATGGCTGACTAGGAGACTCTCCTATTCAGGATCTACAGGTTGATAATCAACCTGCTTGGCCATGTTATGAGCGCACCTTCCTTGGCCATCAAACCCTGAAGTGGGTCTTAAACCTGGAGCTTCTAGCTCAGAAGCTGGGTTGCTACCACGAGACTGCCCAAAGTACCTCACAGACCCCGCCAAAAAAGTGTAGTTATTGATATATAAGCAAATGTGGTAACCATAGTTTACAGCAGGGCCCCAGAAACAGCACTGAGACAAATGAGCTGATGTTGGTGCTATTGCTTGAGGAGTGAATGGTGACAGGAATCCAGGCAAATTCCCTTGCTCTTCGAATAGCATCACGGTATCTTTTATGTCCGATTGTGAGGCCTCAGTTTAACATCTCTTCTGAAAGCCTCCAAAATTACCATTGTTCCCCGGGACTGCACTGAAGTCTTGTCGTAGAGGGTGGAGCTTGAACCCATAACCTTATAAATGAGAGGTGAGCACTCTACATGGCACCAAGCTATGTTTTTGGGTTAAATTATGCGGAATAGTAAATTGAGGCCTTGTCTCCTTAATAAATGTGGCAAAATATTTGTCTGTAAACATAATCCTACAGTAAATCAGAAATCATTGAATGGCTGATTTATTTTTCAGGCTACAGAACAGCTTCTTACCTTGTTGGACTTGGAGAAGCACAGTTTTACTATGGGGCAGAGTCGGGTATGTATAACACAGACAGACCTTCATCAGTACAGCTGTGGAATCAAAGCTCCTTGGGAGTCACACTTAGGTTTCTAATGTAAAATGGAAGCACACGCTCCATCAGGTTGAATTTTTACTTCACTGTAAGAAGTCTTATTAGAAAAAGCATGAGAAACTATCATTTTGTCTTCCGATGATTATATTGACCTGGATTTTTCACACAGTGGCGACATGATGATGCTCACTGCTGACCTCAAAGAAAACTGGCCGTAAAAATCTGACAATACACCTAGTAATCTTTGTGGCAGTGATTTCACCTTCCCCAATGTTAATGTGAGTCTAGTTTCCACTCTAGGCGAACTTTGACATCCAGCAACAGATGTCATGAAGCAGGGGTATGCAGTCAGGCGTATTGACGAATTCTCACACAGCCACCCAGGAAGTAAAATGCATAAATTAACCTTCAGTTTTTAATCATTTTACAGAGAGCAAAGTAAAGTTTGGGACATACGCATGGGATTGAGAACATAAGATAGAGAAGCAGGAGTTGGCCATTCCATACAATCATGGCTGATCATCTACTATCATCCTGCACTATCCTCATTTCCCTTAGTTGCCTTAGTATGCAATTATCTATTGCTCTCAGTCTTGAATATACTCAATGACGGAGCATCCACAGCTGTCTTTCTTTTTAATTCTTTCATGGGATGTGGGCACTGACAAGGTCAGCATTTGTTGCCCATCCCTAATTGCCATTGAGAAGGTCGGGGTGAGCTACCTTCTTGAATGGCTGCAGTCCATCTAATGTATGTACACCCACATAGCTGTTCACAAGGGAGTTCCAGGATTTTGATCTAGTGACAGTGAAGCAACAGTGATATAGTTCCAAGTCAGGCTGGTGCATAACTAGGAGGGGAACTTGCAGGTGGTGGTATTCCCAAGCATCTGCTGTCCTTGTCCAGCTAGGTGGAGAGATACAGAATTCCAAAGGTCCACAATCTATTGAGTGTAAAAAATTCCTCCTCATCTCAGCCCTAAATGGCCAACTCCTTAAGTTAGTAGTTAAAATATCATAAACAATCTTAAAACTATATATATTATGAAAAAGCTATTTTTTGAAATCATAATGGAAAAACGTTGACATTCCATAATTATAAAATTAGTTGTTCCAGACTAAAGAGTTTGTTCAGCAGTAGTTATGAACTTAGTACATCATTAAAAACCCAGTTACACCTCATTCAACAAAATGTCACCTTTTCAGGGGTTTTTACAGTAAGTTAAATAGCGTAAAGTGAAAGTTCACTTGTGATTTCAGATGAATTCCATCTGTGAGGATTTTTACAGTGCACCCAGTAGAAGGACATTAATCACTAGATTTCTGTGTTTAACTGTGCAACTGAGGACACCAGAGAATGCCGTCAATTTTACAGTCGTAATGGCGTGAGGCTGAGAGTTTCATTGTTACTACAGCCGTAAAATCTGGCCAATATAACAGAAGAAAAGGGAACCAAAAGCTGGGAAGCTGCTTAGAATCAGCACCCTCCAGTATTTAATTGTGCAGTCTGTGCACAGTCAACCATTATGATATTTCTAAGTCACTAGTCAATCCCCTGTGGCACTGCACACAGGCAGTCCAGACCAATTTGAATTTTTTTGGGTCATGTAGTGTTAGAGGGTCAATGTCACAAACAGAGGTATTTGCTTTCTTACTGACCTTAATCATGGGGCCATTCACTTCTCATCTGCCACTAGCTGAGTTTCAATTTTCCTTTTTGTTCAACATGAAACATGGAGACAGACGGTCTGGCAAACTCCATAGTCTTTTGTGCTGGCCAGTCCTTATACAAAGACAGGCGTGAAGTACCTGGAGGGCTGTGAATGTCCATATTTAATTAGGCATTTGTTTGGGGCCTCGTAGTTTCTGTAGACCAAATGCCAAAGGTCACGTGAATTGTAGCAGCCATTTTAAAACTTGTTTGTGTCCAGTTTTCTTAAAAATATTGAATGAAAAGCTCATAAAATGACACCTCTATACCGGGCATGACAGTAAGGAATAATGGAACTAATGTTTTGATAGAGGAGAAGACAGGTGGAGAGCAGGAAGTGAGGAGGCAAGTAGACTGGAGGAGAAAGGAGATGAGGTTGGAAAAGGGATGAAGAATGGGGAAATGGAGAAGGCTGGGGTGGGCATAGGGAAGACGGGAGAGGACTGGAAGAGGAGGAGAGAGGAAAATTAGAAGAGTGGAGCAAATGGGAAGGAGAGGGAGAGGAATACAGGAGGTAAGCAGTTCACTGGACTGCATCTCTGCCTGGGAATCCTCTCAGTATATGTGGTGGATGGTGTTCATGATTGGTAAAATAGTCGAGCGAGGATGGGGAGTGCTGAAGTATGGAAATGAAATTTCGGAGATGGGTAAGATGTTGACCCATATTACACAATCACCCAAAATCAAAATGATTCTCTTTGTGTTTAGGTTAAAGTTTATCTGCTCAACAGCCAACCATAACTTGTGAGACAATCAGCTCTAAATTGTGATATTTCAGGAAATATTTCAGAAATTAGGAAACATTTCTACATGCAAAGGGTGACAGAAGTTTGGAATTAATTTTCGCACACAACAATTGATGAAGGGTCAATTATTAATTGTAAAACTGAGATTGATTGATTTTTGTTAATCAAAGGTATAAAGGGAAATATTGCTGGCCGTTTTTGATTCTGAGATACCAGGAGTTTTCAAGTGCAGACTTGTTGAATTTGGTTTGCTGGGGATTACTCCCTGGTGTAGCCCAGGTACTGACAGGTGATGCAGCAAGAATGCTGATCCTTTCCCTGTGCTAGAAGACACACTAAATAATAATATTCCAGAGCTGGCTGACTACTGCATGACATAGCTCCAAAAACCGAGCACCAGTAAAACAGTCTCTAGCACATTCCACCTTCGCAATGCCAGCGCTAAGAGGGAACTGTACATCACCCTGGGTGGCCAGAGACTGAAGCACAATCCCCACCATGTTTATCTGGGCATTACTCTTGACAGAATCCTCATGTACAGCCAGCACCTCATCGAAGCTGCAGAAAATAATTAAACCCCATAATAACCTCCTGAATAAACTGGCCAGTACCTCCTGGGGATCACTGGCCAAGACCCTAAGGACCTTTGCTCTTGTACTCAACTGCAGAATATTGCACCCCAGTACAGTACTAATTGGCCACACTAACTTATCGATGTGCAACTCAACTGAACAAGGAGCATCATGACAGATATTCTTCAACCAACTCACCTCCCCTGGCTCCCACTCCTGAGTAACATTGCCCCATTCCCCCAGCCTCCCCACCAATCCCCAATATCAGGCAAGCTGCTGGAGATGTGTACCATCTACAAGATGCACTGCAGGAATTCACCAAGCCTCCATCAACAGCACCTTTCAAACCCATGACCACTACCATCTACAAGGACAGCAGATACATGGGAACACCACCACCTGGAAGTTCCCCTCCAAGCCACCTGATTTGGAAATATATGGTCGTTTCTTCACTGTCACTGAGTCAAAATCTTGGAACTCCCTTCCTAACAGCACTGAGGGTGTACCTGCACCACATGGACTGCAGCGGTTCAAGAAGGCAGCTCACCACCACCTTCTCAAGGGCAACTAGGGATGGGCAATAAATGCTGGCCCAGCCAGCGAAGCCCACATCCCATGAATGAATTTAAAAAAAAAGGTCTAATCCAACCCAAACGTGCCATTATCCAAGGATCTCCTCAACCCACCAGCAGTACGCCTTCCCTCACATCACCCCATATGGTTAAACCCACCATGCTCAGGAGGATTGGCAGGAGAAACTATCCACCAGGAATCAGTCTCTCTTTGTCGACCCTACTGTTCGTCCAACCGTCTTTAAAACTTCTCCAGGACTTGTCAAGGCCATCACCCAAGATAAAATGGAGTCACCAAGACCATCCAGGCTGCAGCTGTGGTGCAGTCCAATCAATGACTCACATTGTCGGGGAGTGTCCGCTGACTAAACTTGAAGGTGGGCTTAAAGAAATCCATCTAGCCACTAACAAGGCTTTGCTTGGCACTGTGACTATGCACACACTAAATCAATAAATTAAGGGACAAGGGGAAAAGGCGAGTATAGGTTCGGTCACAGATCAGTGATGACCTTATTGAATGTTGGAACAGGCTTAAGGGGTAAATGGCCTACTCCTGTTCTTATGTTCCTAGGAAGCGCAATTGGATTAGATTTATTACAAACTGAGTTACATTATTCTTTATCAAACATAGAAGTTACAGCACAGAAACAGGCTATTCAGCCTGACTGGGTCCATGCTGGTATGGAAGCTTCACACGAGACTCCTCCCTTCATCTGACTCGAGCTGCATATTTTTCTGCCTCTCAGGCACACCCGGAGGAATTGAGTTTGAGATAAGAAACAATTCCTTAAATGAAGCTTGGTTCTCTGAAACTCAACAAACAAAGGAAATTGAATGAAGCAATTGCCTAATACTTGAATGCGGATTGGTTTTCAGATCTTCTTCAAAGCTGGGGTTGTTTCCCGGTTGGAGAAACAGCGCGAGAAGCTGATTTGCCGAAATCTGATTTTGCTGCAGGCTGTGTGTCAGGGATTCCTTGGGCGACAACGATTCAAGAAGATGAAGGTACCGTTCTCATGCCTCGTGCATCAATGGTTGTAATGGCTTGCAGCTCACATCTGCAATGCTTATTTAAAGGAGAGGAAATAAAATGTAAATCTTAGACACCCTATAAAGGCTGAGCACAATGGCACCTGAGGCTTTCCTTTAAGAATGGCCTGTACTCTCTGTGTTGAATGTGTTCACTATAGTGGCGTTTTCCTTTCTCCAGACCCAGCGGTTAGCTCTTTGCTGCATTCAGAAGAACATCAAGAAGTACTGGATGATCCGCCAGTGGCAGTGGTGGCAGCTGATGTCCAGTATCCGTCCGATGCTTAACATTAACATGGTTGATGAAAACCTCCGAGCCAAAGAGGTATGTTTGTGCTCAGTGACGTTTCTGGGTGTTCAAGCAGCCCCTGATCAAGCCCAAATTTCTTGTTTGTCTTGAAAGAATGCACCTTAGGTCATTTAATAGATTACAGAAATATTGGATGTTCTTCTATAGCAAGTCAGTTGCATGATTCAGCCAGTATAAAGCTACTGGGGGTGGGGGCTTGTGTTTCTTTATGTCCATGGGGCCAATCCAGTGAATGGCAGCAAAGTTATTGATAGACCAATAACACACACAAGCGTTGCTTGGAATTGGTGCTTTAGGATAGCCAGAAAAGACCTGTACCCTGTCCATTTACTTTGTTAGAGTAATTGAACTATTTATTTTCCAACCAGCCCTGGGAACTTAAAGAATTGTGTTGCTGGTGATTTAAAGAGAGAGCCATAGAAAGAAATGATTTCTTGTTCTGCCAACTTCTGGGAGTATAGCACTTTGTTTTGCCTCATTCAGGTGTTGGAGGTTGAATATATATATCACTCAGTCACCTGAACTGTCCCAATCTCTGAAAACCATGGTACTAAAACTCTCACATGGCAAAGATCCAGGTCATTCAGCCTAACAGGTCTCTGCTTGTATATATGCTCCAGTCAAGTTTCCCCCACCTGTTTTCATCTCACCCCTTTAACATATCCTTCCAATCTTCCCCCCCTCAAGGCCTGAATTTTACCCTTGGCGGGCGGGCAGGATTGGTGGGCCCAGAACTGGTCGGGAAACAGGCCACCACCCACGATCGGCCCCTGTCCGCGATTTCACCCTGGCTGGTCAATTAAGGCCCGCCCGGCATGAAACACGTACTCCCATTGGTCGGAAAGGGGCAGGAGGGGAGGGGGCCTGTTGGTCACCGGATCAAATGGTGACCTGGCAGCTGGTTTAAAAACAGCGCTGGCACCTCCTTGAAGGCTGCCAGGGAAGAACATATCTCCTGCGTTGTGAACACTGAAGTTATGGTATCAAGGGCAGCTGGAGATGCCAGGCGGGAGGGCAGGTCCGGTGGGTACTCGGTCCCCCTGGTTTTCGGATGAGTGCCTCGTGGTTCTTCTGGAAGAGGTGGCTGCCAGGAGGGACACCCGAGTCTCCAGAGATGGAAGGAGGAGTCCACCGCACCTGACAAAAAGAGCTTGGGAGGAGGAGGCAGCGCAGGTCAGCAGCCACGACGTTGTGGGGCGCACATGGGTGCAAAAGGTTTAACGACCTGCTGCGCTCGGGAAGGGTGAGTACCATGTTGGCGTGGATCAGTGTGTTGAAGGTCTGGCCGTCCCCCGGTGGAGCTCAGGGGTGTTGGAGTCTGAGCGCCAACTGTCAACGATGCTGGAGCAGGCCAAGGGGGTGAGCCCTGGCTGCTGGGACTGAGGGTGCCTTGCAGCTCGAGGGCCACGACTTGGGTGTGCCCTGCCGGGTGTTCCTCAGGTGGGGTTGGCCAGGCTGCAATGGTGCTACAGGTAGAGAGCAGACTAATCCATGCTCCCCTGTCCTTTCAGGAGAAGACGAACCATAACAGTATTGAAAGGTCACGGACAGGCAGAGGCCCCCAGAACGCAAAACTGGATTCCCCATTAATCATTGAGAGATGAGGGCACCGTGATGCAGATCTCAGTTGTCTCAGCAGAGTGCCTGGCATATACAGTGACAGTGTGAAGTCTTGAACTAATGACATGTTGTTGTTCTTTCTTAGATTCACCAGCAGGCACACAATCGCAAGGCCCCGAAGAGCCACCTCTGATGCCAGAGGACTGCCAGGCCTCACACACACACCGGCGTCACACCCGCTCTCTGAACCAGGCACCAGTGCAGATACCAGCACCTTGGTGGGTGCCAGATCCTCAGCTAGAATGTCAGAGCACTGTGGTGAGGGCACTTCACACTCGCTTGAGGAGCAGGTGGAGGCAGAGAGTGCCGAGGACGCCGGCAGTCGGTGGACTTCTAGAGACCTGGACGATGCTCAGTCGATGGCTGATGATGAGCCTCTGGAGTTGTCCAAGGGGCGGCAGATGCTGGATGTCCAGCGAGATGTGTGGGACGATCTGGCGGAGATTCATGAGGGTATGTGTGCCATGGTCTCCGTCATGGAGGAGTCCATGTGGAGCATGAGCACTGCACTGACCCTCATGGCCTCAGCTGGTCAGTGCCAGTGTGGAAGATGGATGAGGCACCTAATATCCCAGCTAGGTGCCCGTCCATCAATAGCGAGCAGAGAGGTCCAGAGTGACTTCACGTTCACGAGCTGCCTGTTGTCTCTGCGGGCTTCTCTCAGGGCACTCTGGGTGATGGCAGCAGCTCCTCTGCCCCTCTGCTAGTGACCGTGGCATCCAATGAGGCTGCGATGACTGGGGAGATGCCAGCCATGGCACTAGCCTCTCCCTCCCAGGTGGGGCCAGCACAGGCTCCACTGCCAGGGGACGACTGCCAAGGTCACCAAGGCCAACAGAGACAGCAGAGTCAGCTGGCTGTCGCCAATACCGGTGCCAGTGAGGGGGGAGCACCTAGACGTAGCACCTGTGAATGTAAATTTAAGGCACCAAGAGCACAAGAGGGACTGGCCACGGGTGATCTTCTGTTGTGTAAGGTTTCGTTTATGATTTCTGGTCTGGGAATTAAGACCAGAGAAGGTGATGTCATTTTTTTGGATTGTCAAAATGAGATAAATTTTGTTTTTGTCCTAATGGCCTGAGTATGCTTCACCTTTGCATTTCTTTGGTGCAGGATACGCCAATAAATTTTATTGCACAGGCACCGAGTGGACTTTGGCTCCAAATGAAAGGGTCATTTCAGACATTTGGGATGGAGGCAGCAGCCCTGGCATGAGGTGGAAGCAGATCTTTGGCAGCCTAGCTGAAGGAGCTTTGGATCAAGACATCCCTGGTGTCCCCACCTCCCTGAAGGATACAGAGGTTTGCCTCCATTCTCCTCACTGTGCTCCTCTTCTGACTGGATTCATCCTCTGTGGCTTGTGGAGCTGTGTCAAGATCCTCTTCCTCCAGTGGGTCCCCCCTTGCCAGTGCCAGATTGTGGAGAGCGCATCATGCAACCACTATCAGTGACCCCCGCTCTAGGGGGTATTGTAGCGCACACCCTGAACGGTCCAGGCATTGGAACCACATCTTCAGAAGACCTATGGTCCACTCTATCACCATCCTTGTGGAGGTATGACTCCTATTATAATGCTGCTCTGCCTCTGTTCTTGGGTGGCTGAGAGGTGTCATAAGCTACCTTTTCAACGGATAGCCCTTGTCACCCAGCAGCCATCCATCCAGTCAGGCTGGAGCACTGAAGAGCCTCGGCACCTGGGAGTGTCTCAGGATGTAGTCATCATAGGAGCTTCCAGGGTACCTTGCATAGATTTGCAGAACCTGCATCCTGTGGTCACACACTATCTGCACATTCATGGAGTGGAATCCCTTCCTGTTGATGAAGGCACCCAACTGACCCGCCCTATCATCTGACAACTGGAGGTCACGGTCTCCCTGGAGAGGTGGAGCCTGCTTCGGCATTGCACCTCAGACATACTGAGGTAGCTTCATCGCTGCATGTAAACCCTGGCAGCAGGATAGTGGCATCTTCTGCAGCCGCTTCCACCTTGGACTACCTGCCTGGGGCTCTCCTCCCACAGGTCGGTCCCCTGGAAACTGCATAGGGACACCTGGCCTCCTCTCCCTTCTGCCCCTTTCTTCCTCCTCAGAGGAGGTGCCTCCACCGGAGACCACAATCCCCATTACCAGGGTAACAGAAGGCTGTCTGATGCCTGGAAGGATCCACATGGTCAAAATCCTCCGGGGACCTGGGAGACACCAATGAGTGCTGAAATGAAGCCTAGAAATGCCAAGAATGAAGTTCAGAACAGTGATGAAGCTGTCAAGTTCAAATAAGCAACCAGCAGCAAACTATCTCCTAAACTCTCCACTACTCACACTAGCAATGCTGCTGAATCTTTTTATCCCGCCCTTGGATGAGGTTGTGCGATATGTGAGCTGCCTGCCTACCCATTTTGCCTGTGCAATGAGCGCAAAAATTGCACGGGCAACGTAAAATTGGCTTCAGTTGGGTTTTTAATGGCCTTAAGTGGCCTCTTAATTGATGGCTGACGTGGATCCAACTTTAGCGCGGTCCTTCCGACCTGAAGACTGTGCGCATGTGGGATGATGTTGAGATGCTTGCCCGACGTCTTCTCACGCTACTTTACAACCCAATGGGGTCGGATGTGTGCCAGCCTGCGAGGCATAAAATTCTGGCCCATGTGTTTATATAGCTTTTCCTTAAAGGCATCTTTACCTCAACTACTCCTTGGGCAGGGTTTTATAGTCCTCTTGCTGGTGGGTTTGTAGGTAGGGGCTGCCCTTAACATTCCCCAGGTGGCCTTCCCACTGCCTTCCCGCTCGCCCCCGGCCTGTCCGCAATTGTTGGCCACTTAAGGGTTGCTTCCCTTTCGGCTTCAATTCTGAGGCAAGTGGGAGGAGATCAGGGGTGGTGGGGAAGCTTGGTGAGCCACCCTGCTCAGGCCTCGGGCAGGATGGGGAAGGTGCCTCCCTTAAGGCCCCCCTTTCCACATCGGGCGCCTGCCTCCAAGGCCTGCCTGCCTTCCCCTGTGGGCGCTCCGTCCCACCCGCCCTCAGCCTCTCCACCGAGATCCCTAGCTCCGCTCCTGGGCCTCAACTCCCCTCCCTGCCTTGAGACCCCCCCACATTTACCTGGTCCTGGACTCCAGGGCCTGAATTTTTCAGTTGGCGGGCGGGATCAGCAGGAGCACGGAGCTGCCCCAGGGAGGTTGAGGTGCTTTTGAAATAAATAAATGGATCGAAAATTTAATTAAGCACGTCCCCTCTCATGGGACTGTGTCACATGAGATGGGACATGTTTTTATATTTCAGAAATTTAAAAAAATTTAATTCATAAAAGCTTTGGGAAACCTCATCCCGCTCGTGGATGAGGTTTCCTAAAAGGCGTGAAGGCCCCTTGGCACTTTTGTCTGCCCGTCCACCTTAAGGTTGGACGGGCAGCGCAAACAATGTCCTTAATTACTTCTTTAATGGCCTTAATAGGCCGTTTAAATATCGGCGGGCGCGCAGCCAACTCCGGTGCGCACCCGCCAAAAGAAACATCGAGAGACAGCGCGATGATGTCAGGACGCACGCCTGATGTCACCGCGCGTCATTTTAGGTGCCGGTGTGTCGGGCCTGACCCCGCACGCCGACTGAAAAATTCAGGCCCTAGGACTTAGAATCCAAACTGCTTCTTGCAGTCCCAGTCCTGGCCTCCGCTGTCATTGGCACTGCTGTCACTGGCGCGGCTGAGACTATAGAGCTGCCGGCCAATCTGATTGGCTGGCAGCGCTCTGAGGCAGGACTTACATCCGAGGGAAGGGTGGGAGCCCCATCTCCAGCCAATTAACCCTCCTTGGAGCATTAATTGACTCTGTGGCTGCTGTACGTATCCCCGCTGACTCTCCAGGTGGTGGGGCGGGAAACCTCACATCTGAAAAATCCTGCCCCTTGTGTAAGCAGGTTCCGCATTCTAACCACCCTCTATATATCCCATTGATCACAAAGTCTGCTGCAAAGGGTTGACTATTTGTTCCAGTTTGCCATCACCAGGTCTATCACCTCAAAGTCAACTAAAACTAATTTACCTGGCTCTCCCCTCAAAAAAGGATTTCCTGTGTTTGTCCTAATATGATGTTTTTATGTAACTAGGAGGAGGTTGGCACATTGCGCAAGAAGCTGGAGAAATCCCACCGTGAATGTAATGAGTTTCGAGGAAACGCTGACCTACTTGAGGGCAAGGCAAGTTTGCTTTTTTATTAACACTATGAATGTTTCCATGCTTTTGTGAGTTCTTTTTGGCTGTGAGTCTAATGGGCAGTGACCTTTTCTCACTCCAGACTATATGTTCTGATCTTTCTTCATTCACTCCTTATTTCTATAATGAATCATCAGTTACAAGGGTTAGCAGAACAAGCCAGGAATGGATGCTAACTTCACCATCCACATTGCAGTGCTGGGGTTGTGGGAAGTCCTGATCCTTTCTGGCTTATAAAATACTGAGGAGAGCACAGGTGGTCAATCGGGTTTGTAAATAGATGAGAGAACTTTAGCCAAATGTGAAAGATTCGAAATATGCTGGAGAACATTTAAAAGCCATCTTGATTAAGTCAAATGGATGAGCACTGGTGTGATGGATTATTTCATTTAGATTTTCATGCAGATTGATTATACTGATTTGAATTAAATAAATATAAGTGTAACTGCAGATTCTGGACTGTGAAATAAAACTGTTTATCAGTTCATACCTGGCCTTGCCTGACACAATGTTTGCTCAGTTCGCCTTTGGGGAGAAGCACAAGATACACACATCTGGTACAGGCCAGAAGGGAATACCGAAGCAGATTCCACCTTCAGGTGACACCAGTAGGCCTGTGTGAGTCAACTCCTGTAAAATTAAGATGCTCAAGCCACTTATGAGGGCAACTGGCACCACTGAACCTAAGATGGTATCTGCAGCAGGCCTTAAGCTTATAACAGGTGTTCTACTGAAGAAAGTAGAAGTTTTGTCTATAGACCACATGGGAAATTGTCCATATTCAACAATGGAGATAGACCTTGAGTTAACTTCATTAGTGGGGAGATAGTGGCATAGTAGTATTGCCATTGAGCTACTAATATAGAGGCCCAGGCTAATGTTCTGGATTCATCCCACCTTGGTAGCTGGAATTAAACCTGGAATTGAAAGCAT
The DNA here is from genome assembly GCF_017639515.1 of Carcharodon carcharias. Classification (NCBI taxonomy): domain Eukaryota; kingdom Metazoa; phylum Chordata; class Chondrichthyes; order Lamniformes; family Lamnidae; genus Carcharodon; species Carcharodon carcharias. The sequence continues at coordinate 16,004,760 of NC_054479.1, read as the reverse complement.
TCCATAGTCAGTCATGGTGACTGTGAAACTATCATTGATTGTCATAAAAACCCATCTGGTTCACTAATGTCCTTCAGGGAAGTAAATCTGCCATTCTTATCTGGTCATGTGAGCCCAGATCAACAGCCATTTGGTTGACTCTTAACTGCCCTTTAAAATGGTCTAGCAAGCCCCTCAGTTCAAGGGCAATTAGGGATGGGCAATAAATGCTGGCCTTGTCGGTGATGCCCACATCCCATGAAAGAATAAAAATGAAAGGAGGTGAGTTTAAAATTCTTCCTTTATTTGTCACAAGAAAGCAAAGTTTTAACAGTACAAATGTAATCGCCTGTGTTTCTTACCGTGTCACACCTCCCCCCACCTCCCTGGGAGAATGAACCGTTCACTGTATTGTCTCTTTGTCTTGGTTTGTTTTCACTCCTTTCTCTGTGGTGACCCCCATGAATCCTCCCACATGGAAGAATCTGTGCCCTCGTCTGGTTGCCCTGGTAGGTTTTGACTGTCGGGCAGAAGGGGATTACACTCGCACAGAGCACAGAGTTTTTCAGACGCTTTTATACTTAATGAGGCTTTTGTTCCTGTTTGGCGGTGGGGGTGGTGGTGATGGGGGGCAAAGTAGGTTGAGGGCTGACCTGATGGACATCTGTAAGACTTGGTAGTTCCTGAGAAATCCACATAAATAATGTTCTGTTGCCTAAGTTGGAGGATAACTGTCTTCCTGTAGATAACGCGAAACAAGTCGGCAACACAATGGCAATCCCCAAGGTTAGGGATCCGTTGAATGAAAGGGTACCAAAGGAGTTTAAACATCTATAACTGTGCAGATGACCACAACAAAGCTATCATTTAGGGTGTGGTTAGCAGGGTTATTTACAAGAATCCGAACTCTCAGTGATAGGTGAACCCTCCGGGTGCCAGTGATGACCCCAGCCGTTTGGTTAATTATCAGCTCTTTACATTTCTATTGGACACTGGTCTTAATTGGTATTTTGGCTTCCGCTGCATAATACAGAGACCCAGACTGCAGATATGCAAACTGCAGGATCAGATTCTCATACTTAACTTGATGCAACAGGAAGCTGTAATTCAAGCAGAGTCCTTGAATATTTTTAAGGCAGAGCTAGATAGACCCTTGATTAGCAAGGGGTTGAATGTTATCAGGAGCAGGCGGGCATGTGGAGTTGAAGTTACGTTCAGAACAGCAATGATCTTATTGAGTGGTGAGCAGGCCCGAAACACCGACTGGCCTACTCCTGCTCCTAATTCATATGTCCGTAAGCGCAGATTTGTAGACCAATGTTTTCTCGGATCCGCAGTCTGCTGTACTAAACCACCTGAAATGAATGCTTGCTCAGTAGGTTTGTATGAATTCAACAGTTATGAGAAACGGTAGGGAGAAGGGGGAATGAATTAATAAGATGCCTGATTCGCATCAAACTTTCTAGTTCCAGCTCTTTGCAGAGCAAATTTAAACCATTGCACGGCAGATGCATTTTGTATTAAGTTGCTTCTGCTCGTGATTGTAGAAGCTCGGTGCCTCATTCCTAGCAACAAACTTTTAAATTGTCTCCTTGAGCAGCACCGGTCATTGGACCATGGTCTAGATACAAAAAATAATCATCACTTCATTTAAAAATATGAATTATTGAACAGGGCTTGGTCCCAGTAGCATCAAAGAGGTGTCTATATTGATTAGAAATATGAACCTACCCTTCCTGATCTATCCTCTAGTTGTGCTTTATCTTGTGCAACTCAATGTGATATTTGATTCTGGAAGCTATGAGGAACCTGTGTGGAATTTGCAAATAAATAGGGAGAATATTATTACAGCAGGATGACAAGGCTTCACTTGATTCACTCAAGTTGCTAAAATCAAAATAAAACAACTTTAATACCAACTCTTGAGGGCAGAAATACCAAAATAATGAGGTGACAAGTCCCAGCAATTGAAACACTTTACTTCTAGCCAGAAGGCTATATGTTTGACCTTTGCTGTGCTGTTCCGTGCTTATTGATTATGAGTGTTGTGTATGTTTTTGGCTAAGACATTGTATTAAGAAAAAGAAATGAGATGTTTCAAATTAGGAGATGGGGAGAAGGAAAGACAAATAGACATTACTGGACCCTACAGAAATGACAACTTTTTCTGAACACACACCCCTATTTCCGCAGGATTGGCTCTAATAGATTCCTTCTTGCATTCATGCTGCTGCTGCTGCTGCTCCACAGTTGCTATCTGCCAACTACTGATGAATCATTGACTGTAGGGCATGTTTCATCAAGCTGGGAACATTAAAAACAAGTACTGACAAGAAAAGGCTCTCCATCCAGCTGGCCAGTTCTTGTGTAACTGCTTGTTGACACAATTAACTAGACTGATCAGGATTGTTTTTAACTCTGCTCGCCTGTTAGAGATCAAGTGGCTAGTTAAAATGGCGCGTGGGTCTAACCTGGATCGATCCAACCCACCTTCCCTATGGTTTGTGATCTTAGTCAAAAGCCAGAAGGGGTCTTCTTTAAATGCGCACTTTGGGTTCAGATGGTGTCTTCATGGCCTGACTCCCATTTTAACTAGAACCCTGCACAGAGAAGTCATTGTGACTTTCCCCCCTCCCTCACCACCAGGCCAGCCTGGCAGGAAGAGTTTCTCTGCTGGTCAGGATAATGAGTATTGCTCCTCCAGGTTCTGCAAGCAGATCTTCGGCTTCTCCACTCTGGGTTTTCCACCCCACCATCCCCCCCCCACACCGCACCCCCACCCACCACCCCCCCCCCCCTCCGCTTCCACTCCTGACTGCATGACCCATCCAGCCCTTTTCTAACCACTTACCTGATTATTGCAGTGATTCTCCTTGTTTGTTAGCAGACCAAAACCCCTCTCGTTGCCCATTGGGTTCATGGGGGAGACTGACTGGCCATATTAAAACCTCTCAGGCCTATTGCTCTGGTGGTTTGCTGTCCACCTCTCCACTGCACCTCAGCCATCCCCCTGCCCTCCACTCACCCCCACCCCCTCCCCACACCAACCAGCCTCCAGTTAGCTCTATGGTGTCAGAAGGGCAGGAGAACCTTGGGAAGTAAGTTTGGCTATGCCAAGAGCAATCACTGAGAGTTAACCTATTCTAACTCATTCTTTTTCCCAGGGCTTCAGAACTGTAGCTATCCCCCATCTTCCCTGCCATCTGCAATCTGCCACTTTGCAAAACCTATGCTTGATGCCAGTTTACTAATTAATGATTCACTTAATTTTTTTTCTAATCATTTCCTGCTTTAATAATGCACTGGAAACCCTTGTCAGTAATCCAATTTTTTTTTCACTAAAATGTAACAAAATTGAGCCTTGTGGCATCTTAGGGAGCAGTGTGATGTGTATTTTGTAGCGCTTGATGTATTCACCTCCAGGGAGAATGCCTGTGTTGCTGAATGTGATAGATAGTGCCTGTCGATCATCTTTAGTTTGTACATCAACTCCACCATAATCCCACAGGATAATCACAAATGATGGAGGACATTCCAACCATCTTAGTTCAGCCATCTACAGTGACCTTATTGCAGCATTTAACTGGTTCTTAATGATTGCAAGTGAAGCTCTTGGGATGACCACAGTTCTATTCAGCCAGAGACATTGAGAATTAGAACTCCATAGGCTGTTAAACATGGATCCTTTAATATTCACTATTTTCTTCCTAGCAAACTCCCTCTGGCAGTACCTATTTGTATGGTAGCCTCAAGTGGACAAAATGTGCAGTACAATTTTCAAGACACTACAGCAGGGTTTTCACCTTCACTATTGTACCTGCAAGTTCTTTCTGTGTACTGATAACTGTGAGTGAGAAAGGGACTCTTGATATTAGCTCTAAATCTGTTGTTTGCTGGACCTGTGTCCTCTTTACTTTAAATTAAATCTCTCTTTTTTTATGTACTGTACACTATCCTATGTAAGATCACCTTGAATACACCCTCATTCAAGGATGAAAAGCAGTATTAACTTCAATCTTTCCTCATAATGCACACCTCTGAATGCTAAGGATCGGTACAAATGAAGATAGAAGAATAATGTGGAAAGCGTCTGCAATCTTTGGGGTGGAATTTTACACTGGTGGGATTTCACAGTCCCGCCAAAGTCAATGGACTTTTGAATGGTGCAATGGTGCCTTAAAATTCTGGCCTTGGAGTTTCCCAAAATGACATCTATGATCGTTATGTTAGGGGCTGCAATGTTTAAACATTGGAAACTTGGTTACACTGAGTCCTTTAAATACAAACACCAGTGCTCTTGAGAGCTGCATGATTCATTCACCAAGTTCTCTCCACCTCCTAATGTATTAAATAAAATTGAGTCAACTTATTAAATACCTAAGTGTCCATCCTTGGCTCAGTGAATAACAGTATAGTGTGGGATGCTAGTATTTATTCCCTGGTTTGAACTGAGTTGGTGGACCTCCGTGATAAGGGGGCTGTTACAATTGGCCTCGGTTGTGACTGCACTATGGAAAGTTATAAACCGGCTTAGATCCTCACTCCAGGATGCTATGCAAAGGCCGGCTCCTCACCCACCAGTGTGGACTGCAGTTGCGGATGTGATTGGGTTTAGTTGTGATGAATCCAAGTTCGTTAGCGTGTGTAACCTCACCATATAGACAGGTGAGCTAGTGAGCATTTGCAGAACTGCTCTCTAACATGAGCCAGTATCTTTAGGAAAGAATGGAATGGGTTGAGGGAAAGCGCACAAATCCTTGTTGATGTGTTGAAATGCAGTAAAGGCGGGGACGATATGCAATGTGTTGGAATTAGGAATTCTTATTAGAAGGACTACTTGGTGAGAACTGTTGCAGCTTTGTTAAGATGCACAGACAAGCGATCAATCAAGGCTACATTAGCATAAAATTTCCCTGCATGTTGAAATTTGGTATTAATTCAGCAGACAGTCTGGCATTTAGGAATTAAAGAAGTTCTTGGCTTAAATGCTGTGAATTTCAAAACACTGGAGAAATCAAGTCTGTGGTGAGCTTATGTTGTCAAAACATTGTAACACAAATCTTGAACTTGATTCTCTTGTCTTTAGTTGACGTTTTGATTATGTAATGCTTAGTGAGTGAATTGATCGAACGCTCTTGCTGGCAACTGCTGATAGCCTAAAACTAAATAAAACTTATTTAACCTCGCTCGCTGGATTTAATTACAGCTCCTATGATTGCAGATTTTGTCTGTGATTTCAGATTGAAATGTTCCCCCTTAAAAGCGTGAACAATTTTTCCTTCTTAATTATCGTTTTAAAAAAAATAATTGAAGCCTAAATACAGCTGTTCTGAATTATATTCCATCTTAGATGATTCCAAGGCAGGGGCCTCTCTCTGTGCTCAACTATCCAGTGTGACTTCTCCTGAGTATTGTTTTGCCTCACCCCTCATCTCATGTGAATCATGCCTCCCTCCTTCATAAAGCCTCCCATCATTGAGGGAGAGGAGTGCAATGGCAGAGAAACCTGTTAGATCTGTAATCTTTCATGAGGCATTCCCCACCCCCGCTGGTTGTAACTCAGCATTGTCCAGAGATTGGACCTCGGACCTTTACGAACTTGAATATTTCAGTTCCAAATATGGGCAATGCACCTATCAACTGAGTTCTCTGCAAAATTTTCACCAACTCTCATCTGTCACCTAAATGGGCATGCTGACAAACTAAAAGGAAGCATAGTACCTATTTTAGATCAATTTGAACAGCTTCAATCAGCCAACTGATGAAGACTGCATACTGAAGCTTATTTGGAGATAAATAGATTGGTCATAAAATAGTAATAGAAAAAATGATTTGGTAGAATGGTGAGATTGAAACAGGGGACAACAGACATTTTATGAATCCCAAAGCAGCAATAAAGAACACTGCAGGGCGTTTTATGTTCCAGGTTCTCAGAGGCCTGATTAAATTAGTTGGCCCACAGTTCCTCCTATTTCAGTATAAAACCTGTCAAAACACCCATTATTACCATCAGTAGATAGCACACACATGGCAGGGGGAAGAATTACTATTATATTTTCTTCAAACATTTTTATCTGTTGCAGTCAGCCTGGCTGTTAATGGAATGTTGGCATGAATAACTGGCATGGGTTTATTCTATTCCTACCAGAATAACAAGCACTGTGGAGATTAATACCATTGCACAGAGGCTGCAGATCGATTTCACTATTTCAGAATCTTGTGTAAGAGGATGTTCAAAGGGATGTACAGTGAGATCTCCATGCTGTCAGGTTGCACTAATGATTAATATTGGCTGTCGGTTCACGTTTCTCTTCACTTCATTACACATCCTTTCTCCTTCAATTTTAGCAAAGCTACTAAAGGCTACTGCACCTCTAATCTTTCCTCCCTTGTTCAGTCGGAGTGCCAAATATCCCAGTCCATGCTCCTTTCTGTCTCCCTATGTCCTCATTGTGCTGAAATCAATTTTTGTTGCTCCCCCTGCTCTAACCTGCTTCTCTCTGTTCTCCAGACTCTAAGAGTCCTTGGGCTGGATTTTACCAGCACACTAAGAATGGGGAGGAAGGTAGGAAGACTGGCAAAATGGCATGGGAATGTGTTGGGTGCTGTGCCCGTCGTTTTTCCACCGCCATGCCATTTTAACAGCATCGGGAAAGGTAACAGACAGACAACCTGTTTGGAACCCAATTGAGCCGCTTACGTGGCCAAATAAGGGCCCCTTCCCACCTCTGCTAGAATGCTACCCTCAGCGGACTCGGTGGGTGCCATCCTTTTTGGGCAGTCTTTGCCCACAGAGAGACTTCCTGGCGACAATGACCGCCCTCGTGACAACCGGCGCCACCTGCCCTCAGCAAACCACCACCCTCCTCGCCGGGGCCTGCCTGACTGTCTCCAGATACCACTTAGCAGTTTGTGAGAGGCATGGGTGTCAATGAGCCCTCATCGTCTAGTGAAGTCCCCCCTAACAGTGGCTGCTACCAGCGATGGCAATGCTGAGTGGCTGGCCCTCTGATTGGATTTGCCCCCTCTTGGGGGTGGTTTGCCATCCTTAATTGGGATGGCAGCCCCGGAAGCAGCCACTTAATTGGCTGTTGTTGGCAAAATGAGGCCCTGAGTCCCTCTGCCTTCTTAAGTGGAGTGACCTCCTGTTTCAGTCCTGGTGGTGGGACTCCTGCCTCTTATGTAAAATCCATTGCCTTGTGTCTTTCCCGCTATAATCCATAGCATAAGTTTCTTGTCATCTGGTCATTATGTCTGGGGTTGTCTTCACTCCTAGTCTTTTTGATGTCAACCTTTTCCTATGTGCCTTGGCTGTTCAACTAGGTTTAAAGGTCTGAAAAATAGTAGAAAGACGTATCATGAGTAGCCATTAAATCCATTTTTACAGAATATACGGTTTTCTACCTGTTCATGCTTCTTGACCATTAAGTCTCATTCTTGAAACACAATGGGCTGAATCGTCTGGACTCTGAAATTTTTAGGCGGCTGGATTGTTTTCAGCTCCCAAACCTGCTCACTGCAGCAGCGGGAGTTCAGGTGCAATCTAATGGGAGGTGGCCATTGAAGAGCCCGCCTCTGAGTTTGCCGCCTGATTCGGAATGGCGGGTGGGCTGAGGAGTTGGGAGGGACAATCAGGGACCAAGATTGAGGGAAGTCAAGAGGCTTTGTGTGGCTGCAGTGAGAGTGCATCTACAGTGGCTTTTGACAAGAGTGGGGTCAACGCAAGGAAAGGAAAATGAAAGGGAGATGTGGCTGGAGGCACTGCAAGGCTCTTCTTTGACTCAATCCCTCTTTGTGGCATCAGTTTCCATGAGAGATTGCTGTAAGGGCCTGTGACTTGGGATGATTGCTGTCTTTTCATTTTTGGCAAGTAAAGGTCAGGTTGAACGTAAATGTCAGGTGGCTGGGACCTCCCACCATACACTCAGCTCCTGTGAGCTTCTGAATTCAGCTCACCTTGGGACTCTGAATCACCTATGGGAAAATTGTAAAGTCCAGCGAAACCATCTATTGATTACCTCCTCAAGTACTTTAACTGGCGCCCTGTCACTTTTGGGTATGTTACTGTCGCTGCTCTGAAGTCACCTCCTGTAAAAGTGTGATGAGATGTATATGTTGGCAAGCCAGCGCAACTCATTTTTTTGCCATTTTTTTGAGGTTCCCCATTTCCAAATCCACCTTGAAGGTGGAAAATTCCTGCCCAGTGGATACATTTAATGGGTGATTTATATCCAATTAAGGGCAATTAGGGATGGGCAACAAATACTGGCCTAGCCAGTGATGCTCACATCCCATTAAATTGGATAATAACTGTAGCCCCTTCTGGGACTATTCCGGATCAGGTATACACCTCGGATGATCGCTGTCACTTAAAATTGGGAAAGACAGGCCTCACAGGCACTTAATTGGGTCTGACGAACTAACCTAACTCTTCCTGAAAGAAAGAAACCACCAGAGAATATTAATATTCTTCAGGTGACCTTTTTTTCAGAAGTTTTAGCTGGATTATAATAACCTTGATATTATAAGGGTCCAGGCATCGCTCCTCATAATGTACCTCCCCACTGAGGAGTGTACAGAGATGGGTTCCCGAGTTTGGATACAGAAGACTATATGAGACAATATATTTTCTAAATTATATAGAAGTTTATGAAAGAACCAAACACGTAATTCACATTTGATAATAAATCAATTGCAACATTGATAGTTCTAGGAAATGAAAGCATAATCTTGTTTCTCTTAGAGAATCCAAGTTTTGAATAATGTTACAGAGTGATATTTAAGACATTCATCAATGTTTAAAGTAGTATTTACCTTAAATCCCCAAGTAAAAAGCTACAGAGTCCAGTGAGATACATCTATCCCAATTAATGGGAGAGCCATCATCACTACACCTCAATAGCTAATACCTTTACCTTGAGAGAGGCAGGAGTGAACCCAACAAATCTAAAAATCCTATTGTGAGGTTCCCATACTTATATCATAAAAAAGCGGAATCAGCAGGAAGTAAGTTCAGCACATGTGCTGGGTAACATCCTTCGAGCAAACAGGATACCGAGAGATGCAGATGTTGGTAACTTCCTTGCTACCCAACTGTCTCTTAAGATTATAACTAATTTTCCCAGATTGAGTTGGCAGTGGATTTAGGGACATCCTTAAAATTTAAAGTTGATGGTGGTAGTTTACAATTTATCAATACCTTACTGAAGTAATGTATCCTTGATTTGCAAAGGCCAGTTCCTATTTGTTAGGAACTACCTTGTGTTAGAGAATATACCATATGTTATACCACAGGATGCTGGCATCTTTGATTATGTTCAGGCATGTTTATGAACTTTTAAACACTTGTCTAGCAGATGAACTCTGCTTTTAATTTTTACTCCCTACTTCATATAATCACTCTTTTTAATCTTATAACTCCTTATTACAGCTAGATTCCTTCACACCATGAACAAATGATAAAAGAAATCACTAAGGTCTGGTGCATAGGAACAGTTGTTAGCCATTTAGCCCCTTGAGCCTATTCCACTCCATTCAATGAGATCATGGGTGCTCTGTGACCTAACCATATATTCACCTTTGGCCCGTATCTCTTAATACCTATGTAAGGAACAAATCTTCTTATTTCTGTTGGACTGTTGTAAAAAAAACATATATTTTTATTTTCTGTTGGACTGCGGATTAAAATTACAATGGCTGCAGTTTGAAAGATGTCCACTGGAACAGGATATATTCAATGTTGCAGTCCTGGAACAGAGTGTGCCATGAAAGACAGGATGGTGCCAGAAAGGAGTCCTGGACCAAGGGAGCTGCTTGGCAACAACATTTTAATTGGCTCCTGACCAGGTTTTTGTGTGAGGGCAGTGCAGCAGAATAACTCTTAGCCTGAAAGGAACAATACCTAAAACCTCTTTCTCCTGTGTGTGTAAGATTCCAGTAATTCCACAATAATAGCTAGCTGGCTTTTTCTCTTCATATCTCTATAACCTGCTCTCTTTCTCTGAAAACCCCTGTCAAGAGAAAAAGGGGAAAATCACCATTAGAGACATCGAAAAGCAAGTGCTCAACTAGTGAACTAAGTACTGAAAGTGCTAGAAGACCACTTTGTATCATTAACAAAGAACTGAAAGGAATTTGAAAGACCATCGATCAAAATCAATCCATCGAATCTTGTACTCTGGAATTGGTGCTATTGAACTGTTTTATCCCACCCTTAAAATCCATGTTTTGTGTGTCTTATGTGGTGTGTATGTGTGTGTGTCTGTGGATTTATGAAGTGGGTAGAGTTTAGGTTATAGAGTAAGAAATTAGCAGTTCATATTTCTTTCTTTTGCCACTGGTTTAAGACAATTTGTTCAATAAATAGTTATTTACTTATTAAGTTTACAAACCTGGTGCTCGTATTCTGTTAACCTAAATTAAACAATTAGGTGGATTGATCAAACTTTTCATATTTGTCGCGGCTCGGGGAGCAGTGGGGCTTGATTTTGCAGCGCACTATTCCCCAGTGCGTCGTGACACCTCTGGCTAAATAAAATCTATCAATATTAGATTTAAAATGAACAATTGGCCTAGCATCAACTGCCGTTTGTGAAAGAGAGTTCCAAATTTCTGCATCATGGTGGAGCTGAGAGCTTGATAAACATGTTGACGCTTCACATAATTGGTTATTTGTACTGTGTTTCTGAATGGACTCTTTCAAAGAGCCATGAAGATAGCAGGGGTAGGAAATGTAAACCTCCGACTGTGGGAGACCAGAGCTTTTCTCCTACCCCAGCACCAAGACTTCAGGTTTAGCGATGGTGATGTTGCAATGCCCACCAGCTTGTGAAAGAATAGTCTGCGCTGATGAAGACCCATTGCAGCTTTCCATGTTCCCAAGGCACAGTACGATATCAAGAGTCAAAATAATTTAATGTTTATTGGTGTTACTGGAATCCAGAAAGCACACAGCATCTGTTAGGCTAAGCAAAAATCTGGAGCAAACTATTTCTGATTAGACCAGGACAGATGGAGCTGCTCTGTGGTAAATACTAAAACATGGCCATGTTGTTAATGTTGTGATGCTTTAAGTCCCTAAAATATTATAACATAAAACCATATGAGCAAACTGCACTAATGAAATCTATTTATTTATGAGTTTATGCATATCTAAATTAACAATAGTGGTGCTGGGGGACACAAAATCTTCAAAGCTAATTTAGTGCTGAATTGTTGCCAAGCTAAGGGAGAGTAAGAACGGGATTGAACGAAATGTGAAGCCCCTTTATCCTGCCACCAAATTCTCTTAAAGCTCTTCATACAATCAATTGTTTTCTTCTACTGCAACTGTGGCAGCCATTTTACACCATGAATCACGAGTAGATAAAAACTCAGTTAATCAAGTTTAGTTGTATTAGTTAAAGGAAGCATATTGGACAGGATCCCATGCTCTTCACAGAATCACGGAATTGTTACAGCACAGAAAGAGGCCATTCAGCCCATCATGTCTGCACCAGTCTCCAACTGAGCATTTCACCTAGTACCATTCTCCCACCTTGTTCCTGTAACTCTGCAGATTGTTTCATTTCAAATAATCATCTAATTCCCTCTTGCATGTCTCGATTGAACTTGCCTCCACCTTGCTCTCAGACAGTGCATTTCAGGCCCTAGCCACTCACTGTTTGAAAAGGATTTTTCTCATATTGCTTCGCTTCTTTTGCCAATTACTTTTAATCTGTACCCTCTCATTCTCAATCCTTTCATTAGTGGGAACAGTTTCTCCCCAGTTACCCTGTCCAGACCCCTCATGATTTTGAATACCTCTATCAAATCTCCTCTCAGCCTTTTTTTCTCCAAGGAAAAGAATCCCAACTTTTCCAATCTTGCTTCAGAACTGAATGTCCTCATTCTTGGAACCATTCTCGTAAACCTCTTCTGCACTATCTCCGATGCTTTCACATCCTTCCTGAAATGTGGCGCCCAGAACTGGACACAGTATTCCAGCTGAGATCTAACTAGTGTCTTATACAAGTTCAACATAACCTCCTTGCTCTTGTACTCTACGTCCTTATTAATAAAGTCCAGGATATTGTATGCTTTATTAACTGCTCTCTCCAAACTGTGCCGCCACCTTTAGTGATTTGTGTACATGTACACCCAGGTCCCTCTGCACCATTTTAGAATAGTACATTTTATTTTATACTGTGTCTCAATGTTTTTCCTACCAAAATGTATCATCTCACATTCCTCAGCATTGAATTCGTCTGCCACCTATTCATCCATTCCAACTTGCCTGTGTCCTTTGAGGTTCTACACTGCCCTCCTCACAGTTTACAATGCTTCCAAGTTTTGTATCATCCACAAATTTTGAAATTGTTTCCTGCACACCAAGGCCTAGATCATTAACATACATCCGGGAATGCAAGGGTCCCAATTGTTAATGGACCACAGCTGATGTTAGTGCTAAGCAAGGCAGATGCCAGAGTGAAGTCTGTCTTGTTGATCGTGGACCTTTTTTTTTTACTGTGAAAAAGAGGAAGAGCTACTGACCTCAAAAACATTGAACTCCAGTAACACCTTTAGAATTTTAAAACTTAAAAGATTTATTAAAAAAAAACTTAAGCGCACAAAATAAAAGTTACGCAGTTAAACAGTCTTACAGAACAAGCCCCCAAAAAACGTGCGTGGTCAAAAGTACACAACTAAACTACCTTTCTAGCAACAACCCGTTATAGCTTTTTAAAAGTAAAAGTCCAGTAAGTATTACCCATGTCAAGGGATTGTTGTCACTTTAATAAAGGTACAACTCACAACTTCTCAGACACTTGTTCCAAAAGGAGGTTCAGAAACAAACTGCTTCCGAAAACAAGGACTCTCCTGGCTTAACATGGGACAGCTGCTTCCAATTCAAAAGCTTTACAGCTTCTCAGAGGCTCACACACAAAGTAGCTGGCCTTCATTGGGTACCCACCACAGCACTCCCAATAATTCAACATCCCTATCCTTAAATATCTTTTTCCCCTTTCATCTCAGGTTCCATTGTCCTCAAACACCACTTTGAATCTCAACTTCTCCAAATATATAAATCTTTCATGTTTCCTATTTTGCTTCTACTTTTGGATCAATAAAATTAAATATACCTTCCCCTGTTTACCCAAGGAATCGCTGTAAGATGCAAATATTCCTTACTATCTCTGAGCTCCATTTTGAAACTCAACAGCTGAAAAATCAAATCCCCAACTTATCTCAAAATGCAAATTTCAGATCCAACCTATTTATTTGTAACTCAAACCCACCATAACCTCTCATTACAAATGCGCAAACCTTTAACCTTTCATCTCTTAGACCTCACAGACACCCTGTCTCTCATAACCTTCCCCCTCTTTAATTAAATCTGGACACACATCCATACCCACAGCTTTCTACACAGACAACATTATCACAAAATTATAGAAGGATGCATCTCTCAAAACATCAGCCCCTGTGGAACTCTACTACAAACCTTCCTCTAGCCCGAAAAATATCCGTTGACCATTACTGTTTCCTGTTGTTGAGCCAGTTTAGTATCAATGTTGCTACTGTCTCTTTTATTCCATGAGCTATAACTTTGCTCACAAGTCTGTTGTGCAGTACTGTATCAAATACTCTTCTTGAAATAGTGCCACTGGGAAGGAACAAAGGAACAGGAGTAGCCTTTTCTACCTCTTGAGCTTCTTCTAGCATTCAGTTAGATCATGGCTGATGTATCTTGACTCCAATTACCCTGGTCCTTATCTCTTCATACTTTTGCCAACCAAAAGCCTATCAATCTCAATTTTAAAATTGCCAATTAAAGCCCAATCGCAACAACTTTGTTTTGGAGAGAATTCCAGATTTCCCTATCCTTTGTGTGGTGAATCTTTGACGCTCACCTGAAAAAGCAGCCAGGCCTTGGCTTGATGTTTCAATTGAAAACCACCACCACCAATGCAGCATTCTCTTAATACTGCATTGGGGAATCATTTAAGATGCTGTTTGTGTGTGTGAAGTTGGGGAATGGTGGAGGCATGGAGATGGTGAGGCTTGACCCTCGGGGCTGAATTTTGGGGAGGTGGGAAACAGGAGCTGGGACTATTCCTGAGTCCCAACCCACAACTCTTCCCCCCTCCGCCCCACCCCCCCCCCCCCCCCCCCCCCCCCCCCCACTGCCTCCCCATCACACACCCCCCCACCCCAGGTGGGAAACATTCACACCTTGGAATTGTTTTGATCAGGATGCATCCTTAAATGGCATGGAGACAGGTTCCCTGTCCAATAAGGGCAAAGAGCAGACGCTCTCACAGGCCTTCCAACTTCAGAGAAGCCCCCGGCTGCAGTAAAAGGCAAGCAACTGAGAGGGCGCTTCAACATGGAAGAGCCGTCTCAACTACTTTTCAAAAATTAATTCAAAAAAGAGAAATCAGCCAGGCCACCACTGTGGGGAGATGTCCTCTGAAGTACGGCCTTTGGCTGCACCCCCACCCAAGCAGGCAACAGCATTGCCTGGAGCATTGCGTCCTGGCCAGTCACTGGGTGCCCACCTCCTGGCATTCGATCTGCTCCCTGTTGCGTCTGGAAACTGGAGGCTGACTAGAAAATCCTCATCTGCCTCCATTACCTACCATTAACAAGGCCCTCGCTGAGCCTGACTGGCTGTCTGCCTCAAGGGGGGGGGAGCAGGCCGGGAGCAGCCTTCTGGGCCCCAAACCCTGCCTCGGCCAAAATGGCCATGCAGGGAACGTGGTCGGCGAAATGGGCACACCGACCAGCTCTGGCGTTTCTGGTGAGGCTTGAAAATCCTGCCCATGGTCTTTTACTGAAAATCAAGACTGAACCCAGGTGAAATATAAAAGGATGCCTCCAACTCATTACAAATAGGCAGAGCAAATAAGAAAGATGGCCTGAACTGACCCCCCTTTATCTGCCTAGACTGCAGTCACATTTAGATCCTGGAAATAAGAAGAAAAGGTTCAAATGCACTCAGCAGTTCCGCACCCCACTCCATTAGTAGCTAATGTACTCAGGGCTTGTCTTATATAAATTGAAGTCAATACTGGAGCGAAACACTGTTGGAGTTTTGCACCTGTGACCTGAATGCCGAAAGTGGTCACTGAGTGGTGACTGGCTCAAACAGCATAGACAAAGGGCACCCTTAATTAATCTACCCATTTCTTTGCAGACAAGATACAGGAGGATAAACCGAAAACTTTGATTTGTGAGCAGTTACCCTTGTGACGACTCGCACGCACACCATCACTTCAGTGTTTCCACTGTCACCTGTATCTACCTGCTAAATTCAAACCGCAGTGGGTATTACATCTGCACATTGACCCTCCATTAGAATTGTATTTTCATCCCTGTCCTCTGCACTTGGTTTCTCCGTTTCATATTCCCTGAAAATTTCCTAAAGCGACTTGTTACGGTGTAAGATTATACCCAGCTGTGCTGTAACCCAGATCCGTGAAAAGGCAGCTGTCTGCTGCTAGTCAGGCACAAAATCATTCTTCTGTTCTTTTGTCCCAATTAAATCTGTGCGACCACATTAAGCTCTCGCTGGCTGCAATGGGAAACGGTGTGAAGGCTTGAGTAGGATAGGGTTAAGATAGCGAGGATGGAATTTGTGATGAGTTGTGGCAGATGCTCCGAGCTGTTAATTATCCACAGATGGAATTGGTCTTCTTGCATTGTGCCTGGAATTGAGGATTTGGCTATATGCGGTTGTGAATTCTGATGAGATTCTCCTTACACAAAGAACATGCCATTTGAATAAATTACAGTAAAAAGAGAACTGTTTGCCATTTCTTTGCAGGTATTAGGAGTTTGGCAAATATAAATCTCCAGATCAAATGTTCATTTATGGAAACGTGGATGCATTTGAATGACCTTCGCTTATGTTTTGTTTGTGTCCAAGTGGCTCAAGTGCCTCTGGAGACTCACTGAGACCCAACCGCAACTTGCATTCAACATAGTAAAGCATCTCAAGGTGCTTCACAAACAAAGTTTGGTGCCAAACCACATAAGATACTAGGGCAGTTTTTAAGGAGCAGCTTAAAGCGAAGGCAGGGAGATATAGAAGTGGAAATTAGGGAATGAATTCCACAGCTTAGGGCCTCGACAGCTTGAGGCATGGCTGCCAATGGTGGGGTGAAGGAAATCGAGGATGGGCAAAATGCCAGAATTGCAGGGACACGGAGCTTCTGGAGGGATGTAGCGATGAATGAGGTCACAGAGATGGGGTGGGACAAGGCTATTTGACCACAAGGAGGAACAATTTAAACTCGAGGCGTTCCCGGATTGGGAGTAAAATGAAGATCTGTTTCTGGGGTTTCAGGAATCCAAACTCGCCAGCAATGTATCTGACCACATACTGTAATCCTACCGGTCGGAGCCATTAAGGTTGGGAAAATTACTCAGTGAGAAATGATCTTTGAGCAGTTTCCATGTGCTGACAAAATGTTGCCAGAAGCAGTACAGGCTCGAGGAGCTGAATGGGCTACTCTTGTTCCAACACTTCACTCTGTAACTACACTTAATCTGCAATATAAATGCACTGCTCCTTGTGCACGGTTATACCCAGCTACAACTGCAGTTCCTTCCCGAACTTTCTGCACTCAGTGTTTTGGTTCACAGAGTTTCTGCCAATTCCTAAATTGGCTTGTTACATCGTAATATTATTGCCAGCAGCAGTATAGCCCAAATCCATGAGTATGCAGCTGTCTGCCGGGTCAGATATAGTTCAGGCACAAAGTCATTCTGCTTGTTCTTTTTCCCAATTGAAATTGTCCATTTCAGTGTCCCATTTTCACATCACAATATTATCTAAAAACGAAACGCTTAGAAATTTGTGGCATTGTGTATGAAATCAGCCGTGTTTCTAAAATACTTACATGCCCTTTGGCCAACTGGCAGTGAATTGACTACATTTTGTGTATTGATTCAGCATTCTAAACTAGATAAAAACCAACATTTTTTGTTAGGGATTCCATCCCTCTGGAAGTAAAGGGGAAATATTTGGGGCACATTAATGTTCCATATATGGTAACTTTGCTTTTGGATTTGTGTCGTAATTATGGTTTTATTTAATGTTTAATGTACCTTTAAGAATAATTCTTGTTAAGGAAGATCACAGGATTCGTAGTAGCCAGTAGGAGAGCAGCGCGGGCTACCTCAGCAGTCAGTGTAGAGATAGAGTTGGAGTTGAAAGCACACGTGTAGTTGCTGTTGAGTATATTGTAAATAAACTTAATGTTTCCAATCAAGAAGTGTCTGCAGATCAACTCAATCATTAATAGCACAGCTTGGCCGCCTTACAACAATTTGGTGGTGATTGCACCATCCAGTGGAAAAATCTGACCACATGCTGTAATCCTACTGGAATTCCAGTTTTTTTCATGTTGTTTTGTGGGTGTCACTGGCTAGGCCAGCATTTGTTGTGCATCCCTAATGGTCCTTGAGAAGGTGGTGATGAGTCGCCTTCTTGAACCGCTGCAGTCCATTTGGTGCAGGTACACCCACAGCGCTGTTATGCAGCAGTTTGATGCAACTGAGTGGCTTGCTGCACCATTTCAGAGGGCACTTAATAATCAACCACATTGCTGTGGGTCTGGAGTCACATGTAGGCCAAACCAGGTAAGGATGGCAGATTTCTTTCCCTGAAGGACAGTAGTGAACCAGATGGGCTTTTATAACAACCCAGTAGTTTCATGATCATTATTAATGAGACAATCATTTTGTTCAAGATTTATTAATTAATTGATGTGGTAGGATTGGAATTCATGTCTCCACAGCATTATTCTGGGCCTCTAGATTATTAGTCCTGTAACGTTACCAGCCTTCCCATCTTTGATCCTTGTTTGATCCTCGGTCTAGGTTAATCTCAGCCAGGGTGCTCCTGGTCTTGTCCTCTTGAGGGGACAGAAAATGAAGTCGCTATCTGCTTCTGACCTCAGTGACTCCTGGTAGGAAGTGCAAACATGTAAACATCGAGCCTGCTGTAGGCTGGCAAAGCCTCAGCTGATTACCTTTGCCATCGACCCCCCCCTTCTAGGCTGACACGTGTTGAATGATCATTTAGGCTTTGTGTTGGAGGTTACATGACGGCAATGCACCAATGTCTACTCACGAGAGCCAAGGGACCAGTGAGCAAAGGAGTAGGAATATTACCTAGAAATTGCAGTGGAGAAACTGGCCATTCTTCCCAACTGGTCCATTTATGCTGTACACAAGTCTCCTCCCCTCTACTTCATTTAACCTTATCAGCATGCAGAACCTCCCATACCTTTGCCTCTTCTATGCTTATCCAGCTTCCCTGCAACCGCATCCAAGGTGTTCCTACTCCTCACAGTAGCAAGTTCCACATTTTCACCACTCGAAAGCATTCCGTAGCTGGACCAGTTCTGAGCTGATCTGGAATCAGCCCTGGTAAGAGTGATCCCAGGTGACTGGAGGTTGAGTGCCACCCTCCACTTCTGTTGTAATTTTACTGCCGTTCTCGCAGATTTCAGACCTTACAGCAGAGCTCACGGATGAACGGTTTAAGGGGGATGTGGCCTGTCGTGTACTGGAAAGTGAGCGAGCTGAAAGACTGCGCCTCGCACAGGAACTGAAGGACATGCAGGTGAGAAGCATTGCAACGTCAAATTGCATTATTTAAAAACATTATCAATATCTTGGGAGTTTGAAACTGCTTCTTTGTAAACTTGTGATAATCCTGTAACTTCTTCGCTGCCTCAAAAGAAAACTGCAATTTTTTGGCGCAATTTTGATTTTATCCTGAGAAAAGTGTCTTGTAGCATCGCAACCTCAGAAAAATAAGCCAGACTGGGAAAGTTTGAGGCATTCTCTGGAATAATCTCTGCAAATGAATCAACACTCTGGCATAAAGAAATTGCTGGAGATACTCAGCAGGGCTGCCATCATCTGTGGAGAGAGAAGCAGATTCGATGATTTTTTAATCAGAATGGTCGTGATGAAAGGTCATTGGAGCCAGACTTGTTGAGTATTTCCAGCATTTTCTGTCTTTATTTCAGATTTCCAGCATCTGCAGTATTTTGCTGTAGAACCCTGGCCTGTTGCCTATGAGGATAGTTCAGTGTAAGTAAACCTCTTGCAGTGTGTACTGTCCCCATCTGTTTTCTTATTTCCACTATTTTCTCCTCAATTTCTTCTTTCTCTTCTCTTGACCAACATAGCTGGCAGGCTTCTGGGATCTAATGCCATTGGCCATTTCTGGGCACTGAGCGTTAGTAGGCCACATAAATATTAGTGAGGATGCCATTATGTGGAACGGTCTAGCCACAAATGAGGCGGGTGAGAGTAGGGGTGGGGAGATTTTGACTTCTGGCTAGCCACGCATACTGGCCGCAGAGAGGGCCCCTGCCTCTCCACCATTTTGAGGCTGCGGCCTCATTAACATTCAGCAGGTGAGTTGCAGGGAGGTGGACACATCACATCATATCCTGCCATAGTGGAGCCTGCGGGTAATATGGCCAAAGCTGGCCTTGCTCACCCATTTTTCTCTTGTGTGTTTGTTTGTATCAGCATCGATTCTAGTTCAGCAGCAGTTTTGAGTCATTAAAAGCCACCTGCCATATAATGAATAATTGAATTGTGTTGCGAGTAATGAACAGACTGACAGTTGTGTGCTTTTCCCTGTCTTTTAATTATAGTCTCCAAACATTTCTAAAGCCCTGTGCGATTAAGTTCCCACATAGTAACCCCTTCACAGAAACCTTTTCTAATAAACCACGACATCTGCTATAATCCTCGATGGTTCCTTCACTAATAGAGATGAGAATGGTAGATTTTGAGAATTAGTATTCCTGGGTTAGAGCTTTGTTCAATGGAAGTGCAGATCCGAACTTGGGTGTGGAGTTCTGTGCACATGACTCCATTTTGCGTCCATTAATATGAATGGGCGGAATATTGCGTTGAGTGTTCTGACCTTTGACCCTGAATTCCTAATACACTTCTGTCTTCTGAGGCAATAAAATGTAAATGAGTACATCTGAAATCTAACCCATTCTTTCTTTTTATTCATTCGTGGGATGTGGGCATCGCTGGCTAGGCCAGCATTTATTGCCCATCCCTAATTGCCCTTGAGAAGGTGGCGATGAGCTGCCTTCTTGAACCACTGCAGTCCATGTGGTGTAGGTACACTCACAGTGCTGTTAGGGAGGGAGTTCCAGGATTTTGACCCAGTGACAGTGAAGGAACGGCCATATATTTCCAAGCCAGGATGATGAGTGGCTTGGAGGGCAACTTCCAGGTGGTGGTGTTGCCATGTGTCTGCTGCCTTTGCCCTTCTAGATGCTAGTGGTCATGGGTTTGGAAGGTGCTGCCTAAGAAGCCTTGGTGAGTTCCTGCAGTACATCTTGTAGATGGTACACACCGCTGCCACTGTCCGTCAGTGCTGAAGGGAGTGAATGTCTGTAGATGGCGTGTCAATCAAGTGAGCTGCTTTGTCCTAGATGGTGTTAAGCTTCTTGAGTATTGTAGGCAAGTGGAGAGTATTCTATCACACTTATGACCTGTGCCTTGCAGATGGTGGACAGGCTTTGGGGAGTCAGTAGATGAGTTACTCACCATAGGATTCCTAGCCTCTGACCTGCTCTTGTAGCCACAGTATTTATATGGCTAGTCCAGTTCAGTTTCTGGTCAATGGTGACCCCCAGGATGTTGATAGTTCCCATATTCTGCAATGGTAATGCCATTGAATGTCGAGGGGCAATGGTTAGATTCATTCTTGTTGGAGATAGTCATTGCCTGGTACTTGTGTTGCATGAATGTTACTTGCCACTTGTCAGCCAAAGACTGGATATTGTCCAGGTCTTGCTGCATTTGGGCACAGATTGCTTCAGCATTTGAGGAATCACAAATGGTGCTGAACATTGTGCAATCATCAGTGAACATCCTCACTTCTGACCTTATGATGGAAGGAAGGTCATTGATGAAGCAGCTGAAGATGGTTGGGCCTTGGACACTTACCCTGAGGAACTCCTGCAGTGATGTCCTTTAATTGAGATGGTTGACTCCCAACAACCACAGCCATCTTGCTTTGTGCTAAGTATGATTCAAACCAGCAGAGGGTTTTCCCCCTGATTCCCATTGATTCCAGTTTTGCTAGGGCTCCCTGATGCTACACTCGGTTAAATGCTGCCTTGAGTTAAGGACAGCGGCTATCACCTCACTTTGGGAATTCAGCTCTTTTGTCCATGTTTGAACCAAGGCTGTAATGAGGTCAGGAGCTGCGTGACCCTGGAGGAACCCAAACTGAGCGTCAGTGAACAGGTTATTGCTAAGCAAGTGCTGCTTGCTAGCATTGTTGATGACCTCTTCCATCACCTTACTGATGATTGAGAGTAAACTGATGGGACGGTAATTGGCTGGGTTGGATTTGTCCTGCTTTTTATGTATAGGACATACCTGGGCAATTTTCCACATAGTCGCGTAGATGGCAGTGTTGCAGCTGCTCTGGAACAGCTTGGCTAGGGACGCAGCAAGTTCTGGAGCACAAGTCTTCAGTACTATTGCTGGAATATTGTCAGGGCCTATAGCCTTTGCAGTATCCAGTGCCTTCAGCCATTTCTTGATATCATGTGGAGTGAATTATGTAGAATACATCTCTATAATATCCACGGGCACATCGCAGCTTCTGACACATTATTCAATGTTAGGACACACGTTCACATTGGTTAGGTTAGTCAGTAAGTTACACTAAGTTTAAATTCTGGTCCACACTGAATTAGCTAACCTCAGGTAGCACAACAATATGTGTGGAACAATTTGCCTCAGTTCTCTGAGGGAGAATCAGCCACTTTTCCCATACCAGGCCCAGCAGTTCCTGATGGAAATGTGCGTACAAATACACAATTAGGCATGGATATAATCACCCCACCCTTGAACACCCAGTATAAAATATCTTGCTGACTCTTACTGTCTAACCCTGCTAACCCCAAAGATGGACAGGGTACCAAAGGATGTTTGCTGTTGGAATTGTATCCCATTAAAAAGTAAACACTTTGAGATGAGGAAGATTTTGGAAAAGGAACAGCATGTCCTTTTTATAATTCTCTTTTCTGTTTATACTTTCTCCATAATTTGCATCTCTAAATAACACACTGGAAAATACTGGGAGAATTGGCTCAGTGTGAAAGGCATTGACCTATTTTTGCTTCGAGAACTGTGATTCACATCCAACCTAGATTACTGGGTCCTCCATATTAGGCAGTCTCATTTCAGTTCCTCGTGACCATGGGCTTAAAGCACAAAACAGATACTGACTTCACAATCTCATTATGAAATGCCTTAGTGTGGCTGTTGTGGGAAAAACATCAAATGGATCACTGGTGCAGTGAGGAGTGTCTTCTGTGTGGATGTTGGATGGGAACATCATCAAATGTGCTACACATGTTCTTTCCAGCAGGCCCAGGACATTAAGCCTATTCCCTGGCACCACCCCTACTCTGATTTCATTTTACATGGAAGAGTAATGGGTCTGCAGTCGTCTTTGTCTTGGTATCACCGTTGACACAGATGTTCCAAGTGGTGGATTAAATGGCTTCTGCTCTTAAGCCTTTATACAAACCAAGGATGACATTGGATGTCACATGACTATGGCAAGCATATGGCCACATTGAACAAAGGCACTTCTCCAAACATCCCCCTTTGCATAAAAACTAAAAACAGGCACGCACTGTCATTTGCAGTTGCAAGTCAGGTACATAAATGATCTCCAATGAAAATCATCAGGCACGTACAGAAAACTGATCATTCTAGTCTGACCCAGTTTTGTCTGTCCCTACACATGCATTGTACACGTAATCTTTAAAGCATTCAGGCCTTCTAATGATACGCTGCGGGTTGTTATTAATTATTCATCTCGTTCCTGGGGTGATGTGGCCTCTCTGGGGTGTTTCACTGCCGTGGTGAGTGTTGCTGCTATGGTAATTGTTGCTGCTGATCTGTTGCCTTTTTGTTGGGAAATGGTTGACCTCTGGGACTGATGGTCACTCAGTTCCTAGTACATTTGGTGAACTCACATCATCCTCATCAGCTGCAGTGAACCAGCAGCTTCTCCAGTTGTACGTATATGTCTGTGGTTACGACGACATATCTGATCGTTCATTTTCACTGTGTACAATCGAGGTGACGACCTCTCTACACAGATCCCAAGTTGCCAGGTACAAGTTGTCAGTGGGCTGACTTTTCTTGAGAACATTGAATATTTGTACCCTGAGCGGCTCTCCAATCCTCAGCTCCGGCAATGATTTGGCAGCTTTATCAAAGTGAAATTGGCTTTCTGTCGTTTCACTTTGATTTTGTCACACCTGCCTGTTACCACTTACGGCTTCAGTGACCATTTAGCTACTGGAAGAGTAGTTTGGATGCGGCATGACATTAGTCACTGAACTGGACTACTTTCCATGTGTTCAGTAGGTATGTTTCTCCATTTTAGGATTGCTTTGTACATATCTGTATTGGATCTGCTTGATTTTTTTTTGCTGATCCCATTGGCAATTTTCACTGCTGCCTCAGCCTTTCCATTTGACTGGCGATAATGTGGAGATGATGTGCTGTGCTGAATTTCCCAATCATTTATGGAGTGCCTGAATTCTTCACTCATGAGCTGAGGGCCAGCATCACTTATCACAATGTCAGGAATGCCATCACGACTGAAGTGTGCTTTTGGGCATTCTACAATCTCACTAAGATAAAAGCAACATACTGCGGATGCTGAAAATCTGAAATAAAAACAGAAAATGCTGGAAAAACTTAGCAGTTCTGACAACATCTGTGGAGGGAGCAACAGAGTTAACGTTTTGAGTCCTTATGACTCTTCAGAGTTTTTCCAGCATTTTCTGTTTTTATTTAGTACAATCTCACTGGATGTCATTGCTGTCAGCTTATCTAACTCCCAGTAGACTGAATATAAGTGAACAGTGATGAGATAGTCAGTTCCAAAGAGAATGAAGAGGTCTATTCCAAGCTTCCACGGTCTGTCTGGGATGTCATTAGCCATGAGTGGCTCTTCAGCCTGATGTTCATTACAAACACTGCACCGGCTGATGTTGTTGTTAATCTCATCACTCATTTTTGGCCAGTAGTGACTACTCTTGCTTTCCTCAGACTAGACCCGACTCCTTAATGGATGTGCTTCAGCCTCTAGATATTCATCTCCTTAGGGATGATGACTCTGGTTCCTTTGTACAAGATGCCATCTTGGGCAACCATTTCATCTCTGTATGCCTGACACTCTTATAACAATAGGTGTATCCTTGATGGTTTCCAGCCATCCTTTCATCACTACTTTGTGCAGCACTTGGAGCTTTACATCTCGCTGCACAGTTTGCTTGATCTGAGCAAGACTCTTGTCTGTCAGATTCAATATCTCTGCTGGATTGATGACTTCCAGAGCATGTTGTGCTGTTGCTTCTTGTTGAATCTGGAAGATTTCACACTCTGTACTAACATCAGCAGTTTTCTTCAAAGGCAGCGCAACTCTGAACAGCATATTGGTGATGTACATCTGCTTCTCCTGCTTGTACTTTACCAAACAAAGTAACATTGTGAGCTTCACAGACCTGTGTGAAGTGGTTCGTGGTCAGACACTGCCATCACTTTGTTTCTCCCAAACAGATACTGATTAAAACGTTCACAAGCAAAGACAATAGCCAGACATTCTTTCTCAATCTGTGTGTCGGGTTGTCCAGTTTACGTTAACGCTCTGGATGCAGCTGGTTGTCCTTGCTGCATGAGGGCTGCTGTCTCACTGGAATCACACTGCAGGGCGACCTCATCGTTAACACTGTGGTGCCTCAGCATTGATGATGTTGTCACTAGTTGTTTGATGTGAGTGAAAGTTGCTTCTTGTTCTGTGCCCTAATACCATTGAACATCCTTTGCAGGGAGCTTGTGTAGCGTTTCACACTCTGACGACAAACTGGGCAGGAACTTTGCTAGGTAGCTCACAAATCCAACAAATCATTGCACCACCTTCACATCTGTTGGTTGCTGCATCTCCGCTGCAGCTCTCACCTTATCAGGATCAGGGTGAAATCCTTTTGCTGTCAGTACATGACCTATGCGCTTGACTTCAGTCATCTTCAGTTGCAATATTTTCTTATTTAGCTTCTTGCAGTTAGAGCACTGCTTTCCCCACGCTGGACATGCTTCCTTTCTGGTGTACTCCTCAATATTTACATCCAGCTCTCTGGCCTTGATCTTTCTGCTGGCCCTTCTGCAAATAGTTCTCCCTTATCTCCATTGTTTTGTGCTTGGAAGGCTTGAACTGCCTCTCAGCAGAGTGCAAAGCCCCCTATCAGTTCTCCCATCAATACTCAGCAGCTGATGACTGCTTCAGAGCTTTTACACGTGGCAAAACCTTTCTTGAGAGGAAGTTTCTCTTCGCTCAGCAGATGTGCACTCATGGTGGGGGTCTCTTGTCCCAAAGACAATCCCATTTCTGACCAGCTCATCCTTCAGTTGCTCAAACCCACAAGATTCAGCTAGGCATCTCAATGCAGTCGCATACTGATCAATGCTCCCCCCCTCTTCCTGACCCCTGGTGTTGGACACACTGCATTTATAAGCAACATTAGTAGAGGGCTCAAAGTGAGTCCTTAAGGCCTCCAAAAGTTCACAAGACTGGCTTTTCTGCTCCTCAGTGATTTTGAGGATGCAATATAGCTTTCCCCAGCACTTATAACAGAGTTGCTGTTCTTACTTGTTCAGGTTTCTTGTTTAACTCTGTGGCAATTTCATAGTTTTGCCATTGAGACTGGAAGAATTTACAATTTATTTCCAAATCTGCCTTCATCTCCATAGAAGCAGGCACTGGAATACTCAAAGCCATACTGACTTACCCAGTGACCAATGTTCTGTACAAAGTTGCAGACTGAAGGTTTAATGATTCTCTGCTGTTTCTGACAGCTTCTGGCTCTCCTGCACCTACAATAGTCTACTCACCTTCAGCTGCAGACTCCTGATGCCCTGTTCCAGGTGGTGGATGAAATGGCTTCTGCTCTCAAACATTAAAACATCAAGGATGACATTGGAGGTTACATGACAATGGCAAGCCTATGGCTATGTTGCACAAAGGCACTTCTCCAAATAACAGAGATGAGCAAATCCCTGTCGTCACCAAGATTGCCTTTATTCACCTCTGTAACATTGCCCAAATCCGCCATGCCTTAGCTCACCTGCTACTGCCTTTAGCTCTGGGCTTGACTATTCCAATACATTCCTGGCTAGCAACCTGCCCCACTGTGTCTTACCCTCCATAAAGCTGGTGTCAGCTAAAGCTCTGCTGCCCACGGCCTAACCCATGCCAAGCCTTGTTCACCCATCAGCCCTCTGCTCCCTGACCTATATTGCCTCCTGGTTAAGCAATGCCTGAATTAAAATTCTCATCCTTTTTTTCCAAATCCCTCCATGGCCTTGCCCATCTTCTGGTCCTGCAACCTTCTGAGATGTCTGTGCTCCTCCAATCCTGGCTTCTTGTGGCATCCCTCATTTTAATTGCTGTACCATTGGTGACCACACCTTCAGCTGCCAAGGTCCTGTGTTCTGGAATTTGCAACCTAAAACTCTCTGGCCTTCTATCTCTCTTTCCTCCATAAAACGCTCCTTAAAACCTACCTCTTTGACCAAGCTTTTGGTCTAATATCTCCGTATGTGACTTAATGTCATATTTTAGTTTATAATGTTCCCAAGAAGCATCTTAGAACCTTTTATGGTAAAAGCGTTATATAAATACAAGTTGTTGCTGAGTCTGTTTTGTCACCTTTGCTATAATATGGAGGCTACATTAGTCTGTTTCCAAGCTACTGGTAGTGTCGGATGATTTCCAGTGTTTTATAAGTTTATTCCCTGGTCTGTCAGGAACCTGCAATAAATATTATCCAATGCGAGGAAATTATGTTAAGCTGGCTGACCTGAATTCCCATCTCATTTATAATAAAGTCAATGATTATACTTGAGATATTTTTGCTTGGAGATTGCCTGTTGCGCATGTGAAGAAAGGAAGTAGCCATTCAGAATATTTACTGTTTTGTGCTCAGCTTCAAGCCCATTTTCATTTGTTGTTCTTTTCATCACAGAATTCCCTCTTTTATGATACTGAAAGAATTTGTTTTACGGGAATGGTTAGTCTCAATTGCTGTGACTTAGGCCAAATGATGTGTTGACTAGATGATGAATTCATTTTTTCTATTTTTTCTATTTGTTTGTGTGCATTTTTTCCTTCTTTCATAGACTAAGTATGAGAAAGTGGTGAAGAATTTAAACTCTGTGGAGAAGCAGTTGGAGGAAGCACAGCAGCAACAGCAGATGAGGGAGCTGGGAACGTCAGTGACAGGTAAACCAGAGTCATGCAATATATAGAGGGACACCTGCATTTATATGACAGCTTATCACCATGTCAGAAACATCTCCAAACGCTTCAGGCATTGAAGCCCTTTATGTACATAAATGTAACAGCCTATCTCTGCCAGCTGTGTACCATAGCCAGCAACAAGGTAAATGACCAGTTGGTCAGTGGTTTTAATCGAGGGAGGACTGTTGGCCAGGGCACCAACAGAGCTCATTTGTCCATCATCACAAAACGGATTTATAGCCTCCACCTGATCCAGCAGACAAGGGCCTCTGTTTCACATCCCACCTTAACAGAACAGCACTCCCTCGGTACTGTAGCGATGGAGTGCCAGCCTTATTGACGAGGACAAGTGCTGGACTGAGCCCAAATTGACAATTTCCTGACCCTGTGGAGAGAATTCTTACAATTGAACCATGCGTGGGATACATAGGGAACCACCATTAGATGGACCACCCATTGTACAAGTACATTGCCTAATTTAAGCCTGAGCAGCAAGTGGAGTTTATCTTGAAGTATGGTTCTTTGTGAACTTATGGAGCTACTGGTAGCATTACTTCCCTGAAGGTGCTCACATACAGAGGGATGTGCTACAAAGCACTTTGCGAGGCAAGAGAAAGATGGTGGATGTTGAGCAGAGAGGAAAAGGAGGGGAATGTGGGAAATTTAGGGCAGCAGGAGAATGGTTTTGAGGAAACTTTAGAAAGCAGCAGGAGGTGAAGAGGTGTAGAGTTCTGGGAAAGGAGTTCTGTGACAGGGTCAAACTAAATGAAATAGCAACTGCC
The DNA here is from genome assembly GCF_017639515.1 of Carcharodon carcharias. NCBI lineage: Eukaryota > Metazoa > Chordata > Chondrichthyes > Lamniformes > Lamnidae > Carcharodon > Carcharodon carcharias. The sequence goes on along the minus strand of NC_054479.1, from coordinate 15,976,626 downwards.
ATAGTAACGCAGATGCAATATTGCACTGATTGAGATGAAAACAGAAAATGTCTCAGAAACATTTCATTAATACCTAAATGTTGGTTGATCTTTTTTTACCTTTTTTGTGATCTTGAGACATAGGTGACACTGGCTGGGCTGCGTTTTTACTCATCTCAAAGTTCCCTAGTGGCATGAAGAGTCAACCAAATACTGTGGACCCGGAGTCACATGTTGGCCAGATCAGGCAGGAGTGACAGGTTACCTTCTCTGAAGGACATTACTGAACCTGTTTGGTTTTCACAAGGTTACAGAAGCTTTCAAGCCTGTTTTCTGGGGCTAGCCCATAATTTTTTTTTTTTAGTTCAGTTTCACAACTTCCCATGTTGGGAACCTAAGTGTTGTTAGTCCAGTATCATACCCGCAGCCCCTGTAATTAGGGGATATTATGACAGTTCCACTTGTGTTTACGCTCCTTCATGCTTAATGTTATGATGTCTTCTATTTTTTTAGAGGAAGAGTGGAAAATGCGCTATGATTGTACATTGCTGGAAATGGAGTTTCTCAGGAAACGGGTCCGTACGTTTGAGGAAAGGGTCGAATCCGAATTACAGGTCAGAAAGGAGCTGGAACAAAAGGTAAGGCACCTGGATTTTTTAAAAATTCATTCATGGGATGGGCATCACTGGCCAGGCCAGCATTTATTGTCCATCTCTAATTGCCCTTGTTCAGGGTCAACCACATTGCTGTGGGTCTGGAGTCACATGTAGGCCAGACCAGGTAAGGACAGCAGATTTCCTTCCCTAAAGGACATTAGTGAACCTGATGGGTGTTTACAACAATTGACAATGGTTTTGTGGTCAACATTTGACTTTTGATTCTAGATTTTTATTGAATTCAAATTCTACTATCTACTGTAGTGGGATTTGAACCCAGGCCCCCAGAGCATTACCCTGAGTTTCTAGATTAGTAGTCTAGCGACAATATCACTACGCCATTGCCTCCTCCCCCCCCCCCCCCCCAAGGGGGTAAGTTAACAGCCTGGAAATTTCCAGAGGGTTCTTTTGATCTTTCACCATTTTCCGCTGTTTTGCTGTTTCTTTTGTGGGGTTCCATTGAAGGAAAACTCCTTCGGATTGTCAAGACAGTTGGCTGCGAGGCCCATCCATTTGCACTTTTCCATTTATTTTGAACATTTTAAAAAGTCACTGGATGCTGCCAGGATGGCAGAATCGTCATGAAAAATGTGTGGGAGAAATTAAACTACAATGGAGCCTTCAAATTTGACCAGAATAAAGTACCCCCTGCAATGGGCCTTGGAGTTATGTGCCATTACTGCACATCTAATTCCCACAAAAGCCAGCGATGTCAATAACTAATCAGCCTGTTTTTGGAGTCGGTTGAGTGAAAATTGCTAAAAAAGCATGCCAAAATTCTCCTGTTCTTTTTTGAACAATGTAACGTGATCTTTAATTTTCACCTGAAGCAGTGGACTAGGCAGATGGATCCTTGGTCATTTGAACTACCACATTATTATCACTTTGATTTTGTTAAAAGACCTCTAGCTTTTTATGATATCTTATCCTGAGGCGTCAATGAGATTGGTTCAGTGCGATTGCCACTTTGGATTGTTGTACGGCACTGACACTCAAGCGAGCTCCTCAAAGTGACTGAAATGAGCAGTGATTAGAAGAAAGATTTATTCATGTTTGCTAGTCACCCACGGTTTTCATTTCTTTGGCCTGGTCAGCTTGCAGACCTTCAGGAAAGTTATGAGAGTGCCAAGAGGAATGTTCAGCAGCTGAGGAGAAAGAGCAAGTGTTTGACCTCTGAACTGGAGGACACCAAGGTGCTGATGGAAAGTCAGCAAAGCCGTAATCATGAGCTGGAGAAAAAACAAAAAAGGTAGGAGTAACTTCCAGGTGAGCAGGCCCTTGTTATTGTTTAGCTGACTAATCTGATCCGTGTTTTCCTTTCAGTACACTACTTGGAGCAGCTGTACTTGGTCACACCCTTAGTCTCTTTTGATAGAGTGTGCATGGCCAACTCCCTGCGGCAGTTCCAGGCACACAGCAGGCTGTCCTGGGAATTAATGTCTGAATGCTTGTGGCAATGCGCTGGAAAATATCGATCACAAAGGAGTCCATAGTGCTCCTTGTCGTGGAGGAGATATCAGATTCCGCTTGAGTCTCTTTCATCACTTTGTAGATATAGATTGAGCCACTTATCTGAACCTTTTTCCTTTCCAACTTGCTCAGAATGTGCCCAGGATGAAGATTTTTATTCTGGCTCCCCTGTATTCTTCATCACTGAGTGAGTTCACAACTGCATTGGTGCAGTAACAATCATATCACAGAGAATCTTTAGGGGACATTACGATTTTTTCATTCACTTTCAAGCCCCCTCATGCATTGTTCTCTTGATAAATGTGGTAGTCAAGTGACCCACTCTTGGTTCATTGTCTCTCTTCCATTCTGCTACCAATAGTTGGAGTTCATTTCCATTTCAAATGCAGAGGCTGCTAAACATTTGCCAGTTCTATAGGAACCAATTTATTAGCCATTTCTGTGTACCTAGAAGTAGCATTATTAACTCTACTGTATTGCTGGTCTCTTCTATTACACCCAGAGTCTTATAAACAACCTTCCTGAAAATATATTGTCGGGCTCTGGGGCCAGATTTTGAGGTTGTCAGGCGGGTGTGTTGGGTGGTATAAAAATGGAAGAGGAGGCTACCATACCTCACCAACAGGGCATGAGAGGAGGTGACAGCAATGGTGAGCAGCCATGACATGGTTTGGCGCACATGGATGCAGCGCCGGAAGCACTTCAATGACCTGTTGCGCTCAGGAACGGTGAGTACCATGTTGGCATGGGTCAGTGTGCAGAAGTATTAAGGTCTGGTCATCCCCCCGTGGATCTCAGGGGTGCTAGAGTCTGAGTGCCAACTGTCAATGACACTGGAGCTGGCCAAGGGGTTGAGCCCCGTCTGCTTGGACTGAGTTCCTTACTGCTCGAGGGCCACGACTCAGTTGTGCCCTGGGAGGTGTTCCTCATATAGGGTTGGCCAGGCTGCAACAGTGCTGCAGGTAGAAGTGGACTAATCCATGCTCCTCTGTTCTTTCAGGAGAAGATAAGGCATAACCAGGCAGAGAGGGCACATACAGTTGGAGGGCAGCTCAACCTCCTGCTGCTCAGCAGGTTCGAGCAAGATGCCTTGGAGCTTGAGAGCCGGCTGCTCCCTGTGCAACCCAGCATGGAGAGGTGGGGGGGGGCGCAGACGAAGTGCACAGAGGTGAGAATTTCGGATTCTGCCACCATTCTGGTGTAGTCTCTTCATTGATGTGAGCCTCGAACCTGGAGTCCCCATTGATCATTGAAAGACAATGGCACCATGATGCAAGTCTCCGTGCTCTCCCCAGGCTGCCTGGCATGTGCAGTGACAGTGCAATGACTTTATGATGTCTTTGTTCTCCCTTTTAGGTTCGCCAGCAGGCGTTCGCTCTACGGACCCCAAAGGACCACCCCTGACACTGGGGGAACCACCGAGCTTCTGTTGCACCTGCATCACACTCGCTCTCTGAAGCAGGCACCAGCGCAGATACTAGCACCTCAGTGGGCATTAGTTCGGCGGCTAGTATCTTGGAGCATATTGGTGAGGGCACTTCACACTCGCTTGAGGTGTAGCTGGAGAGTGCTGGCAGTTGGTGGACTGCTGGGGACCAGGACGATGCTCAGTTAAAGGCTGATGACGAGCCTCTGGAGTCGTCCATTAGGTGGCAGATGCTGGATCTCCAGCGAGATGTGTGGGAGGATCTGGCAGAGATCCATGAGGGTATGTGTGCCATGGTCTCTGTTAAGGAGAAGCCCATATGTAGCATCAGCACTGCGTTGACCCCCATGACTGAGCGCACTGCCTCCTCCACTGAGAGAGTGGGGACTTTCATGGAAAGGCAGCTCCAGGGACAGAATGAGGGGTTCCTGGGATTGGGCTCGGACCTGCAACCCCTCACACAGGCACTGACCTCAGCTAGTCAATTCCAGTATGGAAGATGGATGAGGCACCAAGTATTCCAGCTAGGTGCCCGTCCATCAGTAGTGAGCAGGGAGGTCCAGAGCGAACTCATGTTGGTGCATCAGCTGCTTGGCATCTCTGCGGGCCCCTCTCAGGGTGCTCTGATGATGGCAGCAGCTCCTCTACCCCTCCACCAGTGACCGTCACATCTAATGAGTCTGCAGTGACTGGAGAGATGCCAGCTGTGGCACTGGCTGCTTCCTCCCAGGCAGGGCCAGCACAGGCTCCACTGGCCAGAGGACGACCTCCAAGGTAATCTAGGCCAGCAAGACGCCAGAATCAGCAGGCCTTCTTCAATGCTGGTGCCTGCGAGGGGGGAGCACCTAGACGCAGCATTCACAAGTGTAAGTTAAAGGCACAATGAGCACAAGAGGGACAGGCCATGGGTGATTTTATGTTCATTTTTGTTTACTTTATCTATACTGGTCTGGGAATGAAGGCCAGAGCAGTTTAAGTAAATAGTTTGGAATTGTCAAAATGAAATAAATTTTGCTTTTGTCGTCATGGCCTGAGTGTGTTTCACCTTTTTATTTTATTGGTGCAGGGCACGGCAGTATGCAATGCTGGCATTAAGTGGCTCTGAACTTTATTGCACAGGCACTGAGTGTTCTTTGTGTTCAAATGAAAGGGTCCTTTCAGATATCTGGGATGGAGGCAGCAGCCCTGACATGAGGTTGAAGCTGATCTTTGGCAGCCTAGCTGAAGGAGCATTGGATCAAGGCATCCCTGGTGTCCCTGCCTCCCTGAAGGTTACCGAGGTCTGGGTCTATGCCCTCAGCGTGCTCCTCCCTGGACATATTGAGGTAGCTGCATCGCTGCCTGTAAACCCTAGCAGCAGGGTAGTGGTGTCTTCAGCGACCCTTTCCACCTTGGACTACCTGCTGGCCCTGCGCCCCTTGTGCTTGCGACTCTCCTCCCACAGGTCCCTCCTCTGGAGGCTGCACAGGCGCACCTAGCTTCCTCTCCCATCTGCCCCTCTCGTCCTCCTAAGAGGAGATGCCACCAGCAGAGACCACAATCCCCATTATCCGGGTAAGGGAAGGCTGCCTGATACCTGGGAGGGTCCACACGATCTGAATCCTCTGGGGGCCTTGGAGACAGCAATGAATCCTGAAATGAAGCCGGAAATGCTCAGAATGAAGCTCAGAACAGAGATGAAGCTGTCAAGTACCAACAGCAAACTATCTACCAAACTCCTCAATACTCACAATGGCAATGCTGCTGACCCTTTTCATTCTGCCCTTGGGTGAGTTTTTTGAAAATGTCACCAGGCTGCTTTGTCTGTACGACAAGCGTGAAATCGCACGGGCAGCAAAAAAATCGGCTTCAATTGAGCTGTTAATGGCCTTAAGCGGCCTGTTAATTAATGGTGGGTGCAGCTCCGGCATCCGCTGGATTGAATTATCACAGGAGTGCACGATGGCATCGGGACGCTATTTTACACCCGATTGGATCTGGTGCGGGCTCACCTGTGGGTTGTAAAATTCTGCTCCTGAAGCTCTTTAACCAGTGCTCTTAATAGAAAAAATAAATTATATTTATATAGAAGCTTTCCCAATTTTAGGATGCCCTGTACTGCTTGATGATTGAAATATAGCCACTGTCGTAATGTAGCAGTGAATTTGTACATGGGTACATCCCTCAGGCAGCAGTGGGATACATCAGCAATTAAACTGTTCCAATGCTACTGGTTGAGCGATCAATGCTGCCCAGGAGAACTTCGCTTACTCTCCTTCATGTGACATCATGGGATAATTTATGTCCACCTGAGAGGGCAGGTGGGGCCTCAGTTTAGCAGCACTCCCTTGGTACTGCACTGGAGCGGCAGCTGAGTTTTATGAGCTTAATCCTGGAGTGGGTCCTGATCTCATGAGGTGGGACTGCTACCATTGACCCAAGGCGAACACCAGATAGCTAGGCCTGAATTTTCTCTCCCAGGTCGTGAGTGCAGAGTTGCAACGTTTCCCAGCTCCACAAACTTGACCTGGGAGAAAGTGCCCCGGAAGTTGAGATTTTCATTCTGGGGTGGCAGGGTTCTCTAGTGTGGCCGGGTGACCCCAGAACAAGTGCGGAGGCTGCCGGGTGCAGAGGTGGGCTGGGCGGAGGGCCTGCCTCAGTGCATTGGCACTTTGTCAAAGAGTTTTTTAAAAATGCGTTAAAATAAAACACAGACTTTCAGCATTCACCCCTCAAACCCCCTCACCTTGTGCACACATTCCCCTTGCCCTTCCATGCCATGTCATGCCCTCTGCTCACCACCCATGGTCCTTTATTAGCCCCATGACAATCTATGGCCCTCTATCCATCCCTCATGGCCCTTTATATCCCCATGCCAATCTAGCGCCAATCCATGCCCACACCCACCACCCTTTTATCCTCACATCTACTGTGCCAACACACCTAGTATCCATCATGGGCAGACCTCAGGAACAATGCTGAGATTAAATAAAATATAGCTCTAAGTGTCCATTACAGACTTTATTTTTTTTCAAAACATCCTCATTCATAATAATCTATTCACTACGTTTAAATTCCTTCAAATACCCAATCCCTTATAGAAAAGCTTTTCATTCATGTGTTTAACCCCTTATTGAAAAAACAAGCATTGGAATCCATAGTCCGCCTTGAAGGAGACTTTAACCACTTGAAACTGTCAATCAAACTGTAAAATGTAAGACACCCCCAATGTGATCATGTATGATTGTGAAATCACTCATGCAGCACAAATCCAGTAGTGATCGCCTGAGGTTTATGTCAACAGAGTGAAATAGCAAGCAATTATTTTTTTTAACACTCCACACAGCTTTTTCAAAGATTTAAAGGACAGGAGTTTTAAATATCTTGACATCTTAACAGTTGCTTTTGACATTTTTGACACTTTTGAAAGTCCCTCTTGGTAGTTGCTTTTGACACTTTTGACAGTTCCTCTTGACAGTCTGCATGACAGTTCCAATGAGTTTATACACTTTTTTATGCACATTCATGTCCACTTTTAACAATCCTAAAGGGCACCTTACACCTCCAAAACGGCAGCCTACTTCTCCCAAAGATGTCCTGGGAACATATTCAAAGGGGGACCCATCTCTGCAAAAGGGTACCCCATCTTTTCAAAAGACTTAGCAAAGTTTATATCTTCTCCAACCAGGTCTAATCTGCACACATCATGTGCATCACTCCTAGCTAATGAAATCAACTGGAGGCAACTGAAGTTTGATATGGGCAGCTGCCTCCATGAAATGTGCATGTGCTAATCCCAACCTGGGCTCATTTCCTGCCCCCGTGAAAATGGTAGGTCCCGTGTTTGGGGGCGGGACTTCTTTATTTCGGCCTCTTCTGCCACTTTTGCAATGATGGAGAGTGTCTTCATCATTGTGAATATTCAGGCCATATGTCAGCAAGCTATTCACTAAATCACAAAATAAAAATAATACTGGCATTGGTCAAGTGGCAATTGAAACCTGACCATTCTCTGCACTGTGGGAATTTAGTTTTTAAGACTTATTTTGTGCTTATCAGAGTGAGAGATGTCAATGTTGGAGAGTTAAGTAGCTTACTTTAGGAACCAATGTGAACATCAAGCACATCCAAATTCACCAACACAGTTAGATACACAGTAAAACTGTACTCCTTTGTTCTAAAAAGGTCCTGAACCCCAATCTGAGAAGACCATCGCCGTTAGCATTTCCTTCTTAAACCACCCAGTGGATTGTCAGAGCAATGAAGATTTAACACGGCAGACTCACAGTTCTGAGAACACTATTTTAATAGGCACGTAAAGCTAATTGTAATGATTTAGGGTAATTCTTCCATTAAAATAATGGACATGGAAATATCAAATGAAGGCAGTAAATGTTTGTCTGGCAATATCACAAGCATGTTCATAGCAATTTATTTTAAAAATGGGTTATGTCAGAAAAGGAGGGGAAAAGAAATAATGCACTCATTCGTTACAGTTGTGACATTGTCAACAGAACTGGCCGCTTGTTAATGGAGTTAATGGACTTCCAGTTCACTGAAAGAGATGCTTTTTTAAGAATTGGTTTTGGGTCTGGTCTGAGATCGAAATTGTTGATTAATACTGTTAAACTTGGTCCTTTTCTTCACCTCCTTCATCGATGGCTTGTGACATTGTTTTACCATCAGAAGTTCAATGAAAAGCTTGACTCTAATTCATTCTCATTGTAGTTATTCCACTTTTGCTTCATTTTATCTGACAAGGTTCGACATGGAGCTGGCCCAAGCTCTTGGCGAAGCTGCCTTTGAGAAGACCCTTCGCGAAAAGGTCTCACAGGAAAACCAAATGTTGCGGACAGAACTTTATCGAACACAGCAGAATCTGCAGGTGAGACACAGATTACGGCATGATTCCTTTAACCGTTCCAGCAGTCTGAATCTTAAGATAGCTACAGATTGGTGATCGTAAGCATAGAACATAAACGCTTATTTCACCTGAGTTTGAAATAACCCTTATGGCCTGAGCAAACAACTCCTGGTTGAACAGCATCTTTCTAGCTGCTAAGAGCTGTACCTCTCTTTGTCCTTTACTTGTTAAGGTAATTTTCTCTTTTTCCCCTTCCTTGGCTTTCCAAGTGCAATGTCTAGACAAGGGTAGACTGGACCTCCAACATTCTACTATGCAGAAATAGATCACTGGAAAAAAAGGCATGAATACCTCTCCATTCTCTGAAGAGACCATTGGTTTCTACTTAGCATGGCTGGTGTGTGTGCATGTGTAATGGAGGGTAAATAAATGACAGACTGCCTGTCTCATGGTGCAAAGGCCATTGATGTGTGCCACCCATGCACTTGTTACAGTGCATCAGCCTTAGATTCCTCACTTACACCAGTGAACAACATATGAGCAGCTGTGTGTTGGAGGTCATGCCCAGTGAAATACAGTCCCCACCACTTGCACCACCTACACTTATCATAGGCAGCTACCTTTAGTGGACAGATAGCACTGACCATCTGCCTGTACATTGGTAGCCAATTAGAAACATAGAAACTTAGAAAATAGGAGCAGGAGTAGGTCAGTCGGCCCTTCGAGCCTGCTCTGCCATTCATTATGATCATGGCTGATCATCCAACTCAATAGCCTGCTCCTGCTTTCTCCCCATATCCTTGATCCCTTTTGCCCCAAGAGCTATATCTAACTCCTTCCTGAAAACATACAATGTTTTGGCCTCAACTACTTTGTGGTAGCGAATTCCACAGGCTCACCACTCTCTGGGTGAAGAAATTTCTCCTCTTCTCAGTCCTAAATTGTCTACCCCATATCCTCAGACTGTGACCCCTGGTTCTGGACTCCCCCATCATCGGGAACATCCTTCCTGCATCTACCCTGTCTAGTCCTGTTAGAATTTTATAGGTTTCTATGAGATCCCCCTCATTCTTCTGAACTCCAGCGAAGATAATCCTAACCGACTCAATCTCTCCTCATATGTCAGTCCCGCCATCCCAGGAATCATTCGGCTAAACCTTCGCTGCACTTCCTCTATAGCAAGTACATCCTTCCTCAGATAAGGAGACCAAAACTGCACACAATATTCCAGGTACGGTCTCACCAAGGCCCTGTACGATTGCAGCAAGACATCCCTGCTCCTGTACTCGAATGCTCTTGCTATGAAGGCCAACATGGTCTTCTTTACCGCCTGCTGCACCTGCATGTTTACCTTCAGCGACTGGTGTACGAGGACACCCCGGTCTCGTTGCACATTCCCCGCTCTCAATTTATAGCCATTCAGATAATAATTTGCCCTCCTGTTTTTGCTACCAAAGTGGATAACTTCACATTTATCCACATTATACTGCATCTGCCATGCATTTGCCCACTCACTCAGCTTGTCCAAATCACAGTGAAGCATCTCTGCATCCTCCTCACAGCTCACCCTCCCCCACCCAGCTTTGTGTCATCTGCAAATTTGGAGATTTACATTTACTTCATTCAACTAAATCATTAATATATATTGTGAATAGCTGGGGCTCCAGCACTGATCCCTGCGGTACCTCATTAGTTACTGCCTGCCATTTGGAAAAAGACCTATTTATTCCTAATCTTTGTTTCCTGTCTGCCAACCAGCTTTCTATCCATCTCAATACACTACTCCCAATCCCATGCGCTTTAATTTTACATGCTAATCTCTTATGTGGGACTTTGTCGAATGCCTTTTGAAAGCCCAAATAAACCACATCCACTGGCTCCTCCTCATCAACTCTACTAGTTACATTCTCGTAAAATTCCAGTAGATTTGTCAAGCATGATTTCCCTTTCATAAATCCATGCTGACTCTGTCTGATTCTGCCACTGTTTTCCAAGTGCTCAGTTATTAAATCTTTTATAATGGACTCTAGAATTTTCCCCACTACCGATGTCAGGCTGACTGGTCTATAATTCCATGTTTTCTCTCTACCTCCCTTTTTAAATAGTGGGGTTACATTAGCTACCCTCCAATCTGTAGGAACTGTTCCAGAGTCTATAGAATCTCAGAAGATGACCACCAATGCATCCACTATTTCTAGGTTCACTTCCTGAAGTACTCTGGGATGTAGATTATCAGGCCCTGGGGATTTATCGGCCTTCAATTCCGTCAATTTCTCCAAGACCATTTCCCTACTAATACTGATTTCTTTCAGTTCCTCCCGCTCACTAAACCCTGTGTTCCCCCATATTCCTGGTATGTTATTTGTGTCCTCCTTTGTGAAGACAGAACCACAGTATGTATTTAGTTGGTTAGCCATTTCTTTGTTTTCCATTATAAATTCTCCTTTTTCTGACTGTAAGGGACCTACATTTGGCTTCACCAATTTTTTTTCTCTTCACCTACCTATAGAAACTTTTACAGTCAGTTTTTATGTTCCCCCTATGCTTACTCTTGTATTCTATTTTCCCCTTCTTACTTAATCCCTTAGTCTTCCTTTGCTGAATTCTAAAGCGCTCCTAATCCTCAGGTCTGTTGTTTTTTCTGGCCAATTTGTCTGCCTCTTCCTTGGATCTAATACTGTTTCAAATTTCCCTTGTAAGGCATGGTTTGGCCACTTTTCCAATTTTCCTTTTGTGCCAGACAGGAATAAACAATTGTTGCAGTTCTCCCATGCACTCTTTGAATGTTTGCCATGCCTCTCCACCGTCATCCCTTTAAGTAACGTTTCCCAATCCATCATAGCCAACTCGCACCTCATACCATCGTAGTTTCCTTTATTAAGATTCAGGACCCTAGTCTCAGAATCAACTACGTCACTCTCCATCTTGATGAAGAATTCTATCATACTATGGTCACTCATCCCCAAGGGGCCTCACACAACTAGATTGCCAATTATTCCTTTCTCATTACACAATACCCCGTGTAGGATGGCTTGTTCTCTAGTTGGTTTCTCAACATATTGGTCCATAAAAACATCCCGTATACATTCCAGGAATTCTTCCTCTATGGTATTGTTACTAATTTGATTTGCCCAATCTATATGTAGATTAAAATCACCCATAATTACAGATGTTCCTTTATTGCATGTGTCTCTAATTTCCTGTTTAATGTCATTCCCAACGTCACCACTACAGTTTGGGTGTCTATATACAACCCCCGTTAACATTTTTTGCCCCTTGTCGTTTCTCGGCTCTACCCATACAGAGTCCACATCATCGGAGCTAATATTTTTCCTCGCTATCGCGTTAATTTCCTCTTTAACCAGCAATGCAACTCCACCGCCTTTTCCTTTTTGCCTGTCCTTCCTAAATACTGAATACCCCTGGATGTTCAGTTCCCATCCCTGGTCACCCTGCAGCCATGTCGTAATCCCGACTATATCATACGTGTTTACATCTATTTATGTGGTTAATTCATCCACTTTATTGCGAATGCTCCTTGCCTAAAGGCACAAAGCTTTAAGGTTTGTCTTTTTAACATTACTTGTCCCGTTCCCACTATTTTTCACTGAGGCCCTGTTTGATTCTTGCCCTTGATTTTTCTGCCTATCACCTTTCTTATTCCCCTTTCTGTCTTTGTTCTTGACCTTGATTTCCCCTCCTCTGACTCTTTGCATTGGTTCCCAACCCCCTGTTAATTTAGTTTAAACTCTCCCCAACCACCCTAGCAAATATTTCCCCTAGGACATCAGTCCCAGTCCTGCCCAGGTGTAACCTGTCCAGTTTGTTTTGGTCCCACCTCCCTCAGAACCAGTCCCAATGTCCCAGGAATCTGAAACCCTCCCCCTCACACCAGCTCTTCAGCCAACTGTTCATCTGATATATCCTGCTATTTCTACTCTGACTCACATGTGGCACTGTTGGTAATCCTGAGATCACTACCTTTGAGGTCCTACTTTTCAACTTACTTCCTAACTCCCTATATTCTGCTTTTAGGACCTCATCCCCTTTTTTTTACCTATGTTGTTTGTACCAATGTGTACCACAACCACTGGCTGTTCACCCTCCCCCTTCAGAATGTCCTATAGCCGCCCTGAGCCATCATTGACCCTAGCACCACGGAGGCAACATACCATCATGGAGTCTCATTTGCAGCTACAGGAATGCCAGTCTATTCCCCTTACAATTGAATCCCCTATAACTATAGCATTCCCACACTTTTTACTCCTCCCCTGTGAAGCAGAGCCAACCATCATGCAATGAATTTGGCTGTTGCTGTTTTCCCTGAGAGGCCATTCCCCTCAATAGTATCCAAAGCGTTATATTTGTTTTGCAGGGGAATAACCACAGGAGGTTCCTGTACTGCTTGCCTAGTCCTCTTGCTCTGCCTGGTAGTCACCTTCCTGCCTGTGGACTCTTAGCATGCAGTGTGACCACCTCTCTACACGTGCTATTCACGATACTCTCCGCTGCACCAGCTCTGAATCCCGGGCTTGCAGGAGCTGCAGCTGGAGATGCTTCCCCCACACATGCTGACCCAGGGCACTGGAAATGTTCCTGGCTTCCCACATAGAGCAGAAGGAGCACATCATGGCTTTGAACTCTCCTGCCATGACTTATCCCTTTAAATTAAATTAACCCTTTTGGAAGATGCTTAATATCAAATAATATCAATTACTCTAGGGCCCTTCTTCCCTGCTCCCTGCTGTTACAGAATATAGTCTACAAATGATGAACCACAAAATAAGACCTTAAAAACTATAAGTGATAAAAGTAGGAAATACTTACATGACCGTACTCACGGTACTCAAAGGATCACCTCGTTCCTCCTCACTGCTCTCCCTCAGTCACCAAACTCCAACTTAAGCAATCTACTGCAGCCCAAAGCATCACTCCAGTGCAGACAAAGTCAGCACTGTAAGATGGCCTGTTTTTGTACTCTCTGAATCTAGCCTCTGAAAACCCGTTTAAGCCAGTTCTCCAATTAACTAGTTGTAGCTGCAAGCAGAGCCTGTATAAACCCTGTTTTAAAGCTGGCCTAAAACTCACCTCCTTCCAGTCCAAACAGCAACTTTTAGTTAATTACTAAATTTAAGAAAGATTAGATTTTAGATAGAAATTAATTCTTAAATTCCCTCAGTCACCAAACTCCAATTTAAGCACTCTACTGCAGCCCAGAGCAGCGCTCCAGTGTAAAGGTGTTGCTTAAATCCTAGGACAGTTTAATAAGTTCTTTGCACTTTATTATTCCCCTATTTACCTATCTGTGTAGCACTTCACAACAGCCCTCTGTCCATGTGGTGGCCAATTTTTATGCTCTGGAGATTTCTGTGACAATCTATTCTGAGTTTAATGGAGTTGTGTGGTTGCAGAAACAAAGATGTCATGAATTAAAAGATCAAGGAGAATTGTTAGGGCCCCACGTATTACAAAATCTGGGCTGTCACTTGTAAACAGGAGCGTATGTTCTGGAATATCGCCATTCCTTTGTCAAAATCCTGAAACCCCCTCCCTACTGTGTACCTACACCACAGGGACTGCAGTGGTTCAAGAAGGCAGCTCACCACCACCTTCTCAAGGTTAAATTAGGGATGGGCAATAAAAGCTGGCCCAGCCAACGAAGTCCACATCCCATAAAAGCATAAAGAAAAAAAATGACTAAGTCGGTTCATATAAGATGCTTGGTTGAGCATCCCTCTTGCCTTCTCTCTCAAACAGGGAATGGGACTGCACGTCACCTCTGATTTTCCCTACTCCAAGAAATGAATAGGATTGTCACTTGAACACACAGCACTGTGCAGAAAGCTCCAGATACTGAAGTTGCCAAGAAAGTCAATGCTGTTTTTTTTTTTCAAATTTCTGTCCTGTTTGTTAGGGAAAAGAATCTGAGGTCACAACCCTGAACCAGAAAGTAGCAGAGCTGAACGTGGAACTGTGTGAACTCACGTCCCCTGAGCCGCAGAGCAAGGAGACTGTGGCACAGATAAAGAAGCAGCTTCGACATCTGGAGGCTACAACAAAGGAACAAAGTAAAGAGAACAGCAAACAAGCGGGAACCATAGAACAACTGGAGCAGGTCAGGCAGGATCTGCTCGTCCAGCAACCAGGGCCACCCGAGTAATATCTTTAACTCATAGCTTTTCCTTTCCCAATCTAAAGTGAGTGGCAACAGGCTATGCAGTTGTGGAGGACATCAGAATCAAGCCTCTAGCCTCTCCACATTCAGAGTCACAGCAGGGGATGCTGTGTGGAGATCAAGAGCACGAACTTGGGCCAATTTTCTGATCCCTATTCTACCGGTCCTGACCCCATTGTAGTGCCCCAAAGGTTGGCCCGTATCTGAAATTGTCATCCAGTTTTCACTGATTGAAGAACCATAATGAACTTTCTCCTCCTCCCCCCCTCCACCCTCATATTTTCTCTGCTCTCCCTGCCTTGTGGAAACATTCCCTCAGCTGTAATCTGTGCGCTTGTCCGTCAATTATTTGACCATTGTGCCGAGGCTCCCACCGGGATGTCCTGTTGTTAACTTCTCCCTCAGGATGGCAAAAGGTTTGACTGGAAAACGCGTGAGAAAATCTGAGTCTGATGAGCTTTTTGAAATCTGATCTCCCAGTTGGCAGTGCAGTCACTGTGCCATCTTGTGGACATACTTTTCTGTAATGTTGGGGGGGGGGGGCGGGGTGGAGAAGAGGAGTGGATGATGGTGATTGAGTTGGTGATGGACTAGAGATCTATTTATGAGTGTCCTATGTCCTATTGCAGCGAGGTATCAGAAGCAAAAACCGTTCTCTAAGCTACAGAAAGGGAACAAAAAAACAAGAATGATGTGGTATAAGGCAGCCTGTATACACAAACTAAGTCGGAGTTATTACCATCGTGCATGCACTTTCACTGTGACTGGTAGTCAGGGTCCCACTGGGAATTATCCCTGGTTTGCATTTTAACTGACCTGTTTAGGGATAGATCTGAATGAATCTGGATTCCTGCATGCCCAGAACTGTGATAAGAACACAGGAGAAGGTACAGGCCATTCAGCCCATTGAGTGTATTCCACCATCTATTGATAGCTGATCTATGTTTCAACTCCACCTACCCACTTTAGTTTCCTAACCCTTAATACCCTTACCTAACAACTATCTAGCAATACCTGTTTTGACATTTTCCATTGACTGTCCCCAGCCTCAACAGCTTTCTATTTTATAGTGGGGGTGGGGTAGGTGTTGCAGATTTTTACTACCTTTTGTGAGATGAAGTGCTTCCTGAGTAAAGTTGTAGCTCTAATTTTGAGGTTATGCCCTCTTGTTTTGGATTCCCCCAGCAGAGGAAATAATTTATCTCCATCTACCCTATCAAGTACTTTAATCAGCTTAAATAGCTCAATGTGAGTACTGCCTCCAGATGCCTTACATCACTTTGGTCTATCATTTGTTGAGCTCTGAATCTGTATTTGTACTTTGAGCTGGCTGTTGGTATGAAGCAGAAATTGTTCCTGTCAATGCATCTATTTTCTCCCAATGCTTAGTTGTTAAATATACCAATCAGTGTGCTACCAAGTGGTCCCAAGTTCAATTCCGGCTCTGTACTTAGTTGGCTGATCTCCATCAGGGTGGTGCCAGATGTGCTATAACTGACCCCAGTGCCTTGGGCAAGGATGGAGGAAAGAAAAATCCATCAGGATTCCCCTTTCTTTTCATTTTCAGGGCCATGGGGAAAGAGAGGGTGCGCGGAACTACTTTGATAATGCTTAGAGCCAGCACAGACATGGTGGGCTGAATGGCCTCCTTCTGTGCAGTGTGGTTGATTCTATGGTTATGATTGTTAGTGATCACTTGCTGGGAAGTGAGGGTGGGATCCCACTCATCTGTGCTTCTCTGGTTGAACAGATTTCCAGTGCTCACTATCTAGGTTCAACACAGCTACTTGCCTGAGGTGTCAGGGGGCTGAAGGCACCAGCTTAAAACCCCACAATAAAATGAGTCAGTATCTTCAAGTGAAGCGAGTGGGTAACAGAAGGCTTTCCTGAATGTGTTTTACACAACTGCACTGCGGCCTCATGAGTTCTTACAACAGTATAAATACTCATTAGTTTGTGAAGAACGTGCTCATTGGTACCTCGAGATTATACTCCAGCTTTGCAATATTCCTCCAACCCATCTCCCATTGTCCGGGATGTATGTTGGAGGAGATAAGGAACCTCCTGGGGCTGGTTGCCATGGTCTGCATTGTCAGCGTGTATGGGAGGGATCCTTGTTAAGATGAGACGAAAAGAGCAATGAATTGATTTCCACACCCAGCCAAAAAAACACTTTGAACTTGCAGCTTGCGTTATATTTTAAAAAATGCACTTTCACTGAGGACAGATACTATAGAAACAAGTTTAAATTGAAGAGCTACTGAATCTCACAGTTTAGAGCTGACTTGTTGCTGCTAATGACCAGCCAGTTCTGTGTGGCAAAGGCTGTCCAAGGGCACAAATTATTTTTATTTTATTTATTTGTTCATGCGAAATTATGTCTTCAGTATCTAGGTTAACAAATTAGCATGGAAATATTAGTTACCAGGTGGCAAATAGCAATGAAGCAATGTATGATGATATATTTCTTACATATATACATTGTATACATATATATATATGTGTGTGTGTGTGTGTGTATACACCACCACCTTCCGAGGGCAATTAGGGATCGGCAATAAATACTGGTTTAACCAGCGACGCCCACAGCCTGTGAAAGAATAAAAAATATCTTTTGACGTATTGTGTCCACATTACATTTTTCAAAAATGCATTGGCAGAACTACTTCTCTGGGTTGCCTGGCTTAGTATCTTTTCAGCTCACACACTATGGCGCTGAAACTCTTAAAATTATTGTAAGTAAACAACCTGAAGGTCAGATGTAGCTTTTCATTAGGAACACAGGAATGGGAGTTGACTATTCAGCCACTTAAGCCTCTTCCTCCATTCAATAGGATCATGACTGATATGTATCACAACTACATCCAACTCAGTAGAGTCCCCTTTTAACCTCTCTCTCCCTATTCTCCAACCCTAGGTTGATTGTTAGCTGCCAAGAGCCATTATCCACGTACACATGGGAATAAGGTCACTTGGCGAGAGATTGCAGGGCACCTGTTCTTGTTTGCTCCCGCCACCAACCACCGCACCCCCCCCCCACCAGTATGGAGACAATACTTTCAGGAGATGAGATGGGGGGAGAAATGACAGAAAAAAGCGATAAAAATTCTTTAACCTGGAACATGTTGGCTGAAGAAATATTTATGAAGTGCTCTTGATGTTGTAGTATATTTACTGATATTTTTTTTGCATTTTTAACAGACTATATTACCTCTCTGTTTTGTTGTCATTCTCTAGTTCGTTTCTCTCTCTGTTTCTCACCCCTGCTATTTTTTCACTTGTTGCCTGACTTGTTCTCATTCCTTTAATTTTGTTCTTACTGTTTCTTAATATTCATCTTTCATTCTCAGAGCCTTTTATTCCCTCTGCCTCCATCTCCTTTTTCACTTCCCCCATCTTTCTGTTTTCCTCTCCCTCCAACTTCCTCACTGTCATCTCTCCTCCCTCTCTAGCTCCCTCCCCCTTTTTCTCTCCTTCTCTACCCTTCCATCTGTCCCCTCCCTCTGTCTAACTTCCTCTCTTGCTCCCTCTCGTTCTCTCACTCTCTCCTCCTCTTCCTCTCCCTGCATTCAGACACATCTCCGTTTTGAACTAGAGCTGGAGCGAATGAAGGAGATTCACCTGAAGGAGCTGGAAGACAAGGAGGAAGAGCTGGACGATGTTCGCAAGTCCTGCCAGAGAAGGGTATGCTCCTCACTGTGCCATGTGATGCAGTGTGTGCCAGATCTATTCCTTGTACCACCTGTGCATTATTTATCCGTTGTGCATGCCCATCTCAAACTCACATGGGTGAAGTATCTTTTTTCATAGGGCGTGAACGTCACTGGCAAGGCCAATGTTTGTTGCTCATCCCTAATAGACCTTGAGAAGGTGGTAGTAAGCCACCTTTGCTGCAGTCCATGTGATGTATTTACACCCACAGTGCTGTCAGGAAGGGAGTTCCAAATTTTTTGAACCAGCGACAATGAAGGAATGATGATATATTTTCACATCAGGATAGTGGAAGAAGGGGAACTTGTAGGTGCTGCCCATGTCCTTCTAGGTGATAGAGGTTGTGGGTCTGGAAGGTACCGTTGAAGGAATCTTGGCAAGCTGCTGCAATGCATCTTGCAAATGGTACACACTGCTGCCACTGTATGCCGGAAGGTGGAAGGAGTGAATATTTAAGTTGGTGGATGGGGTTCCAATCAAGCAGGCTCCTTATCTGGGATGGTGTCAAGCTTCTTGAGTGTTGCTGGAGCTGCACTCATCCAGGTAAGTGGAAAATATTCCATCACACTCCTGCATTGTGCCTTGTAGATGGTGGACAGCCTTTGGGGATTCAGGAGGTGAATTACTTGCTGCAGAATTCCCAGTCTCTGACCTGCTCTTGTAGGCACGATACTTATATGGCTAGTCCAGTTCAGTTCCTGGTTAATGGAACCCCCCCCAGGAAGCTGCTAATGGGAAGATTCAGGGTGATGGTGATGCCTTTGAATGTCAAGGGGAATCTTTGTATGTGTCTCTGGATCCTCTTTGCAAGGACATATTGCCAGCTGAGTGAGATCTGCCACCAGAAAGGAATGTAAATGATTCTTTGAGGTCAGGGGCATCTCTGTTCATGATGAAGAATCCGGGTACAAATAAGCGACAATCTTGCAAAATGTCTCCTTTGCTGAACGTGAAAAATGTTTTCCACAGAAATATGGTACAGCTCCTTTAGAATGCGTATTTGAATTGGATTAAGTCCGCTCCAGTGTCAACTTCTTCCTGGAGTGTCCTGGTGATCTGTTTGTAAATCTGTTGGCCTCTCCTTTATGTCTATGTATGCGCCCAGCCAGAATGGCAACACTGAGTTTTCCAGGAGGCTTGCATGTGAGAGAATGATTTCTTACCCTCTGGACTGAGGATGGTACTCTCGCACGTCCTGCACAACAAAGGAGCTGCGTGGAACTGGAGGCGATCCAAAGCACTCAAGAGCTCAACTAAAAACAGAAAATTCTGTAAATAATCAGCAGGTCTCGCAGCACCTGGGAGGGGGGGAGAGAAACAGAGTTGACAGGCCAAATGGATGGTAGAAGCCCTGCTACTGGGGCTGAAAGCGAGAGGTGGGCTCACTTCAGTCGACGGCAGGACCAAGGGAGGCACATTCCCAGCATTGGCCAATTAAATGGCCAGAGCCAGGAAGGCCATCCGATTAAGGGTGGTGGTTCACCCCCAGGAGCTCCTGGCCTACTCAGAGGGCTTGTACAGTTGTGTGCTTAGACACTATTTTGATCTGATTGAGGGGCTGCACTTGGTTGATTTGTAAGTGTTTTTGAGGCTCTTTGGGCAGCTGAAAGTGCTGTTAACCTGTCTGATGTTTGGGGGTTCTTTCTCTTTGTCGTAGCTCCGTCAGTTGGAGATGCAGCTGGAGCAGGAGTTTGAGGAACGGCAGCTGGTCCTTCATGACAAACAGGACTTGGAGAGCTTGGTTGGAACCCTCTGTGAACAGGTCAGTGCTTCAGGTGTGTGCTGGAGATTACACACTGGTGTGATGGACACGTCATTGAAACCCCACTGAGGCAGCACAGCTACCTCCGGCAGTCACACAAATGTGCAAGAATGATACCAGAAATTGTTGCGTATACATGTCAGGAAAGGAAGGACAGGCTGGATCTCTTTTCTCTTCAAAAATGAAGGCTGAGGGGGTGACCTAACTGAGGTCTTTAAAATTATGAAAGGCTTTGCTAGAGTAAAAACAGGGAGAATATTTCGTGTTGTGGGGAAGATCATAACTCGAGGCCATCAATATAAGATAGTCACCAAGAAATCCAATAGGGAATTGAGAAGAAACTTCTTTATCCAAAGAATGATGAGAACATGGAACTCACTACTACAGGGAGTGGTTGAAGTGAATTGTCTAGATGCATTTAAGGGGAAGCTAGACAAGCAAATGGGGGACAAGAGAATGGAGGATTATAATGATGTATTTAGACGAGGAGCGATGGGAGGAACCTTGAGTGGAGCATAAATACTAGCATGGGTAGGTTGGAGCGAATGGTCTGTTTCTGTGCTGTATGTGCTACATAATTATATGTAAATGCATGAAGTAACAAAGCTAAGAAAACTCAGAAAGGTAAAGGTTATTGGGCAATGAAGGGAATGAACCATTAAGCATTCCAGAAAGAGATTTGCACAACTATGTATGCACCCTTTCAATTGAAACTAATATAAGGTTTACTTGTGTTAGTTTATTGTAAGGGAATGTGTATCATTACTAGTGCACCAGCTGTGTTGACTACATGTCTGGTCACTGGTAATCCATTTCCAAGAGTGTCCATCCATCAGATCAGAAAGTGCACCAGGTCTTCTGACAATATAAGTTTGTAACTTTTTGAATCGAATGTTTAGGTTTTCAAATTGAGCATTTGATTTTCACCTGAAGGTATAGGTTTTGGGTCTCAGGTTCCAAGCAGCTGTTCTTTGTGTACGACTCCAGATAGTGAGTGTCGTCAGGGTATTTGACTCTGGAGTGCTACATCCACATTCACTTTTCATATGGTCATTGTAACAGCAATCAAAAGCATAACCATGGTAGAATTTCCCAGGGCTCTGTCTACCCATCTCAGCCAGACCATCCATGCTGAGACCGATGGTAATGGTGCAACTGCTGCTCTGGCTGAGTTGAGCGAATGCAGTAGAAGCTGGGGACTAAACCTTGGGTCATCTATTGTACAAGTGTCAGCTCCACCCGAAGCAGTGGGTCACCCAGGTAATGCATTCAGTTATACCTGAATGTTCTGCTTTAACCAGCAGAGAGCATTAGCTTGCAACAATAACATCATCACATCCACAATTCACTGCAGTAAAAAGATGCCAAGGCATCCTCAATTTGTATCGAAACAGAGAGCTCAGCTGTACTCAACCTTAAATGTAATTTGGGTGGAATTGATAGAACAATTTTATTCCTGAACTGGCATTATAAATTTTTAATTGTGGGAAAAGGAATGGACCATTCCCCTTTAAAAGACAAATATTTATTACTAAAATGCTGCAATTTAAAATCCTCATCACATTCCACAGATGTGAACAACCTTAAAATGGGGAGGTTGTTAATGTTGCCTGTTCAATAGAGGTTGTTACAGGAAATATGGACTTTAATAGAAATCCCCAGTCAGCAAATGTTCTCGGTCTAGCCTATAAATCAGACCACAACACGTAGCTGCTGAGTTCCCTCCTCTCTCCCAGTTTCTTCTCCTGTGATGCCGAGGGACAAGTTCAGCTCATTATTCCTGACTGTGAGAAAATCAGCTCATTGGTTTGGGAGTTTCTGTCATGAAGGCAATGGCGAGAGCAAGGGTTGGAGATAAAATACCTTGTGTGGCCTGGAGAGGTCTGAATTAGCATAGCAAGCAGAGGATGATGAGCAGGGCCCCTAAAGGTTGTAGCTCCCTGGCTATAAAGAAGCAGATGGGCTTCATCAATCTACAAGCATTTAAAATACAAGGCTGGCTACAAAAATAAAACATTCTTCATCTAAAGATGTTGAACCTGCAGGAGACCCTTCAGGACCACATGAATGGCTTTCCTTTTGCATTCATTACCATACGCCCTGAGGGTATTCTCCCTAGTTATTGGTAAGATTGCAGCTCGTTTTACAAATACTGGCAGTTAGGCCAAAGCATCAGTCTACATCCATCACAGTGACAAATACAACTTTATTGCTCATGTTTCTTTGCCTTCCGATCAAGCTGATTCAATGGTTGAGATTTGAGGGGAAGGGAAAGAGGAGGGAATGGGTGCACATTGAGTTCAATCACTTTGGGACCTGATCTTCTCTCCCTCTGCTGGATCTGGTGATCAAACGTTCAATGGGTTTAGGCAGTTTCGCCTGCGCCTCCCAACTTGTATCTACAAAATGTTCAAAAGTTAGCAATGAATTGTTTGTCTCAGTGCAAGATTTCACAAAGATAGCTGATGACACAATTACCCTGATCATCCTGTTGCAATAGTGTACAAAGTTTAGAGATGGGAAGGAGAGAGGAGTGGTTGAGGCATATTTCTGTTAGAGTAAGGGGAGACTTATCCTCTCTATAGCCCATGCTGCACCTGAGTGCAGGGCAGATGTCTTCCATCTGCAACACATTCAGAAGAGCAAAAATTTACCCCCAAAAGCTAACTCTTAAAATAGCTTGGTGGCCGTAAATTTTGTGATTCAAGAGCCTATTCATTGGCTGGAGGATGATATCTACTCAGGATCGTGAGTTCCTGCTATATGGGTCTTCTTGTGACTGAACGGGTTGTCACTTGACCCGCTGGTGTTTGGAAATGTGGGGCAGGACATCCCACGAGGTAGTAGGATCCGGAATGTAGGATTTGCATCCTTTTCTTTCCATCTCTGATGCTGTTCTGCTTCATTATTAAAGCATTTGGACCCAAAGCATATTGCAGCTCGATGGACAATTGTTGCAATTTTGAACGATAGGTAGAAAGCTCCTCCCAACCTTCTGGGAGAGCTTCAGAGTCTCTTTGGAGCATTTTCTTCATCCTCCCCCGGAAGGTTGGCCTTTTGAGAGTTGAGGAAACAGGACATTGCGGGGGAGATGGCTTTCAGCCTTCTGGACACAGTTTCCAGTCTATCGTTGTTGATTTTGCAAGAGTATTGCCTGAATGTTTGTGGAGCCGGCTTCAAGAAGGACACTAGCATTTGTTAGAAGGTCCTTGCATTGAATCTGGAGGATGTTGCAGTGGCATTGCTGATGGACTGATACTAAGGGCCTATTATCCTATGTTCTGATCACAAATAAAGTCTGAAGTACAGTTACAATGCAGAGAAGAAAATCCTCCGATTTTGCCCCTGAATGAGTTGAGCTTCCTCTTTGGTTTTCCTGGTGTCCCATAGTATCTTACAACACAGGAGGACATTTGGCCATCATACTTGTGCTGGTTCTTTGACAGAGCTATCCAATTAGCCCCACTTCTCTGCAATGTACAAATGAACCACAGTTCAGTTTTATTTCATTGCCTCCACAGAGTCTCGAGCCACCCTGCAATGTTAGTTATTTTCTGTCTGTTCCTTGTTGTGCATCACTTCAACATGTCCAATCATCACTCTCAAACCAGGTTAGCCTCCTGAAACCCCTTCTATTTGATGTAGATCCATAATATGTTGGAGCTCATGTCTCGGTGGGTAGGGCTGCCAACTCTGGTTGGACATGTTCCTGGAGGTGTCATCACATGACCTCTTGCCTCCAACTGTCCCACCCCACATTCCCTCCATTGACCGTCCAACACAACCACACTCATGATG
This sequence comes from Carcharodon carcharias, assembly GCF_017639515.1. Taxonomy (NCBI): domain Eukaryota; kingdom Metazoa; phylum Chordata; class Chondrichthyes; order Lamniformes; family Lamnidae; genus Carcharodon; species Carcharodon carcharias. The sequence continues at coordinate 15,952,806 of NC_054479.1, read as the reverse complement.
CAGCTTTCCACACCAACTAGGAATCGAATATAGTCGTCATTGCCTGAGTGGATGATTCTTGATTGTCAGTCAAACAGCATTTTATTCTGGCGTGGTCCAATATTTTTCAAACCAGTAAACAAAAACATTCACCAAAAATATTTTTTTAAAAAGCAATTATCTTAGTGCCCCTATGATTTTTCCTCTGGGTTGTTCGTGCAGTATTGTGGAGATTAATCTTTAACTCCCAGAGTCTCCAGGATAACCTTGGAGAGTTGGCAACCCTACCTGTGGAATGCACAAGGTGGACTGGCAATATGGAAGGTTAGGAGATTTCCTGAGAGTTCGCGTGACTGGTTACAGCACTGTGCCATCAGTACGTCCTCCCCTTCTCACTGTCTTTTCTAGTCAGGATCCTGATAAATTTAAGACTGGGTCACACAGGGAGATATTAGGATAGGTGACCAAAAGCTTGGTCAAAGGTGTTGGCCATAGCGATTCTCTTAAAGGAACAGAGAGGGGTGGAGAGATTTAGGAAGAGAATTCCAGAGATTAGGGCCTAGGCAGCTGAAGGCACATCCACCGATGGTGGAGCGGTGGAAATCGGGAATGCACAAGAGGCCAGTATGTTAAATCTTTTCCTCCCACCACCAGAGACACTGTTTTATTGCTTTGGGCCATAGGAAAGCTACGTTTGCAGCACCCACCTCAATATCTCTTCCTGTGCTCGCAGCAGCCGAGTCCAATTTCTGTTGTATCAAGGGTTGTCAACGCTCCAGGCTTGTGTCCTGCAGTCTTCATGAATTAATGATTAATATCCTGGACACTGCTGCAAGCAACCTGGGAGAAAAATCAGAGAGGCATCAAACAAAATAGTGTTTTTGCATATGCTTTGAACACAGCTCTTGATTAATTATAAAAGTACTGGCGATGGAGAATAAGGCTGTTTGACTTGGTGGCAAGAAATCATATGATTGAAGACTCCAGAAATAAGGTCAGCCAGGATTGACAACCCTCGACATCCCTGCTTTCGTTGTCTTCACCTTTGACCCCCGGGTCGAAAAACTGTCAAAAGGACCGCATTCATCTGGCACTGCATTGTTGTAACCTGAGGCTGTTTGGCGTGACATTATTTTAATCTTAAATTATTTTACATAAAATACATGAAACAAACCGCTATTGAAGTGAGGCTAAGTAGATGTTAGTTTGAAGCATACTTGACTAGGCATTAAAACGGTACAGCAACCCCCAATTTAATCACAGAAAAGCAAATGGCCAAAGCAGCATTGTCTATTTGCAATAACTAATTTCAAACAGAGATTGTGGGCTATCTTGCTCTAAATGGGTAAAAAAAAAAAATCACCAGGCAGGGTCTGCCCACCCAAGTGGGTGTTGAGTTATTACAGTGTGGGATAATCTTGAGTTAAGTTCTATTCTCATGACATGGGTATGTGATTGGAAGAAACTATATTGAGATGCGAGACAGAATTAGGAAATTCTGAGAGCAAGGAGGAAACTCTGTTTCAACAGAGAGCCAAGTCAGAGATTATCCACCTCAACTCTCTTCTTCCACCTTGCCATGGCTTGGGGAGTCACAGCAGCTGTGGAAACTCAAACTGCTTCATTACATTTTAAAAACACAAATAACTGTTGCTAATAATGGAACCCTCCTGATCCAGATAGGTCACCGAGACTTTGATGTGGAGAAGCGGCTACGCAGGGATTTACGACGTAAGAATGCTCTTCTGGCAGATGCCCAGCTGCTGCTGGTTACTATGCAAGACCCAGGTCAAACTGCCAACAAGGAAGAGGCGGAAAAGCTCCAGACGCAGGTCAGTCAGAACTCATGCCTTCCGATCGCACTTAGTGCTGCCATTAGAAATAAAAAAAAGTTTGTTTTCATTGTTGTGGGTCTTAGACGAGGTTATCCTTGGTTAGGGTGAATAGAGACTGCTGCAGGCAAAGCTGAGGTAAACTTTACCCTTTATTGAACATTCTACTAACTATATACAGTATAGGCTCAGCATGCGGCTTCACATAGAGCTATCTCTCAGCATACTCTGTTGTCATGTGATCTTACATCACTGACAACGTTGACTGTCTTGTTATGGACAGGAGGGGTTCTAATTTAAACAGCCCTGATTTCTCCTCTCACCACCCGTCCATAAACAGAAAGTTTTTTTTATTTTGATTTCCTCCTTTATAAGTGGTGGTGTATTTTCCCCAACTCATTAGTTTTGGTGTGATCTAATTTCTATTAACAACTGCACAGAAAACCCAAGGTAGGGTAAAATCAGAGTGTTAGTTTATTACTTCTATGTAGCCCCAGGTACATTCATACAATAAAAGAGGGATAAGGAAAAGAAAGAGGTACAGGGCAAAGACCACAGAGAAGATAAGAATTATTGTTTCATGTGAATCCAAAGTCCAGAATTAAAAGTACAATGGTGTATTCTTTCAGAGCCAGCAGGTTGAAGGCTGATGCTGGATAATTCACTTTTTCAGTAGAGCTGATTTCCACGATGAGATGGGCATGTAGAAATGAGTTAGCCTTGTAGGTACCGGTCCAGAACTTCCAGTAGAAACAGTGCAGATGGGGGCCAGGCATTCACCTGGACCAAACCCTTGCTCTGAGCTGTTGTTTAGTTGATGGAAGATGGCAATCTGAGCTTTGCAGCTTCACAAGGAAATATTACAGGTTCCAGCAGCTTGGGGAGGGGTGGGTGTATGTGTGTGTGTGTGTGTGTGTGTGTGTGTGCGGATGTGGTGTGCGTGGGAAGTGGGTTCATGTGATATGACTCCCAATTCTCCAATTCGATTTGGACAAACCAAATGTGTATTCCTTTGTCTGGATTCTTGAAATGGTTAATGTGTCAACCATTAATAATTTCAACAGAGGTTTCAGGGTCCTTTGTCCTTGCTGACTGATCATATTTGTTGGCCAGGGCCTGGCCTTGGAAATGTAAATGGCCTTTGCACAGTTCCCTGGGGTTTGATCTCTGTAGTCACAGGGGTCATTACCCCCTCTTTAGAGATAACAAGGTGGCAGCTGTTCTGAATGCTAGGGAGTTCCTTTTGTCTGAGTCATAGCCAGTTATGGCTTCAGACATTTTAAAGCCTTTGTCCAGTTTTAGAAAAGAATTTTATAAATTAGCCAGGATTATAAATTGATATTTTATAAAAATATAGAGTGAGGCTTTAGCTCCGGGACAGTCTATTTACATATTTAACATTAACCCTTTACACTATATCTTCCCCCCAAGTCTCTGACTCCAGTACACATATTATTTACATTATCCTATATCTACCCCCCAAAGTCTCTGCTTTCATCCATGGGTTCACAGAGATAACCATTGTGATCATTTCACTAATCCCCCCGACCTTGTTCTCAGCCCTCAGAGGTTGCATAGGATCCAAGTTCTCTGTGGTCTCTGTTGAACTCAGTAGAGTAGTATATGAATCATCAGAGAGCACCAGCTCTCTGTTAGGTTGTCTTCCTAATCACGTGGGTAATTAGTCCATTTCATTGATGGTCATTTTCTTTTAGATAGAAGTGTGCTTCTGTTTCTGCTCCCTATTTCATTTTCAGTCTCTACAAGATCAAATCGTGGGATGTAGTGTTTTTTTTACCAGAATTTGGCCTTCACGATTCTGGTCATGAATCCAGACTGACTCACCTGGGATTGAGTTCTGGTAAAATTTTGTACTCCATGGCATTGATTGTAGTTTCTAGTTTGATTTGTACGATACTCATCCTCCTTCTTTCTTATTCTGTCTATATTTGCTGCTTTGGGACATGGCATAAGCGTGTGTGGAAGAACAGGAAGCTGAGTCATCTTCCTATCAGACATTCTGATGGAGCCAAACTATTCTGTGGTGATGTGGAAAGGTAGCACAGCAATGCCAAGTTGATATCGCATTTTTTCTACAACAAAGCCTTTACCGTTCTTGCTCCTATTTTAGCCTCTCCATTAGCTTGTGAGTGTCTGGGTGAACTAGTTGTGTGGACAAACCCATTCTCTTCTGTGAACTGCTTAAGACATTTGTTTGCAAGCAGTGGGTCATTGTCTGAAATGACAAGATCTGGAATACCATTGTGGCAAAAATTTCTAGTAGTAATTTAGTGACAGCTTCTGGGATTGGACCGTGAAGGTGTTTAACCTCAATTCATCTGGAGTAACAGTCAACGATTATGAGGAATGTCTTCCCCTTGAGCTCAAAAAGGTCTATTCTGAGATGTTCCCATGGTCTGAATGGAAATGAGGATACCATTAGCATTCCCTTTGCTCTTGGCAATGGATTGCACAGGTGACAAAGCTCAAAATCATTTCCTCTAATGATTTTGAGATCCCTGGCCCCCAAACAGAATTGTACGCTCTAACACAACGCTTTGTAATGTCCAGGTATCCCTGGTGAAGTCTCTGAAGAATCTCGAGTCTGAGGACTCTTGGTATGACCAATCATAAGTTAGCGGGTCCTCCATGACACTGAGATGCATTCCTTGCTTAAATTATTGCTTTAGATTGAGATTATTAGAAGCATATTCTGGCCATCCATTCTTGCAGTATTCCCTAATTTTAGCACATTTTTCATCTGCTTTTTGTGCCTTTCGAATTTCATTCAGCCTCTGTGTTGTTGCTGGTAGAAATGTTGTGGTTAATGATGTAGAGGATTTTACATCTTCAGTGAAGTTTATGTTTTTTTGTTCAGGCTTTTCAACAGGAAAGTGTGACAATGCATCTGCTGTTGTTTGTTGTTTCCCTTGCTCAAGTTTGTTCATTTGTTTCTTATTTGATGCAAACTTCCCTTCCTGATAAGGAGCTTGTGGTTCCTTCACCTGCAGTTTTTGGGAAATCTTCTGCTTAGTGTTCTTGGTGTTTACATGGTTCTATCAGGTGGTTCCCCTGCTCCAGAGCACTTGTCTTCTCAAGACATCCAAATAATTTTGTAAATTCTGTCCTTAATTCTTTTGATTTTTCTTGGCTTCCCAATTCATCTACTTTATAGATGAGTTGTAGATCTGTGTAAACTTTTTGGCTTAACAGTGAACATTCTTAGCTTTGGATTTCATATGAAATTTCTGTGATTCCTCTTCATTTGTACTGAAGTTTAGCAGTCCACTGTCCCTTGACCTTCAGTTGAATGCCTCGTATGTCAATAATTGGAGGATTCTTGCATTAGCCACTGTTCTGTGCTTGAAAAGAACTGAAACTCCTGCTCCAGTGTCTAATTTGAAATTTGTTTTATGTCCATTGACCATAATGTCTGTACTCCAATAGCTCCCACTAGATCCTGTAATTTCTCCCAAGAATGACACTTCAATGTCTTTTTCATCTTCAATTTCTTGAATGCTACATGTTTTGATTGGTTTATTCTTGACTTGCTGTATTGAGAGCATTTTGCTGCAGCATACAAATTTAAAATGTCCTCTGCTCTTACAGGAATGGCACTCCTCATTTTTTGACGGAGTATTCTTTGATACAGCCTTTACTCGCCTCAGTGAGAACACTGTATAATGGCACTAACTCACCCTCCTCACTCTTGCGCTGTTTTTGAGTAGGTGCACTGCTACTTCTGTGCCTTACAAACTGCACTGGGTTATCCATTTTTCTCCATGACATCGCCTTGTCGTCTCGGATAAAAACCCGATTTTGCTTTCTCACTTAAGCTAGCCTTGTTAACTATACAGCCTTTGATGGTGTCATATCCTCTCTCCACTGCAGAAAATCTGACAAAGTCTGCTCAAAGACTGCTACAACAATGTGATTATGAATTAATTCATCTGTCAGGGCTCCATATTTGCAATTCTCAGCTAATCGATATAAATTGTTAATGAAGGAATCTATACCGTCTCTTGAGCTTCACCCTTTCTCTAATGGTATTCCTTCTAAGGCTGAAAGATGTGTCAAAGGCTTTTATGATCTCTTCTTATGTCAACATCTCTTCATTTATACGCTGTCTGACCATTACATCATCTATGCTACTGCCTAATGGCGTAGAGAAGGGTACTTACCTGTTCCTTGCTAGTCTTCTCTGCTAGTCTCAAAGCTGTTCTGCACCTGGTAAACCTATGATGCCAGCTCTGCCACTTCTTGGCTTGATTCGGGCCTTCCACCTGATCGAAGCAGTCTGGTAAGAGTAAAATTTTCTCCATAGCTTTTCATCACTTTAGCCTTTTTTTGAGACTGTTGGCATTTTTCCCTGCTCTGTCCTTGTCTCACATTTCTCTTACTGCCTCTTCCAGTCGTTGGGCTATTACTTGGTGCTTTTTTCAGTTGTGTTTTCCACTTTCACTGTCTGTTACCATTGTGATGGGTCTTAGATGAGGTCGCCCTTGGTCAGGATCTGTAGAGGCTGCTGGAGACAAGGCTGTTGGTAAAGTTTACCTTTTATTGAACATTCTAAAACTATGTCCAGCACAAGACTTAGCACGAGGAAGTATCTCTCAGCATACTCTGTTGTCATGTGATCTTACATCACTGATGATGTAGACTGTCTACTTACATATTTAACATTAACCCGTTAAACTACAGGTAAGGTAGTAATTAGAGCAGTTGGTTGCTAAACCATCAAACTCCAGAGATTTAATGCAGCCTGTAATGTCTAGCCATTTTTTCAAGTTTATAATGTAGAATCCTACCACAAACGTAGGCTTTTAATCATGTTTCTCTCCTTCCAGCTCCCTCCTCAATTTCCTCACCACCGCCCCAGCTACAATGTTGTCCCCTATTATCCTGAATGCCTTGTTGTTAGACTACCATTCTACAAGAGTTTTGATCATTTCTCCAGGACCATATTAAGTGGCCCTTTTTATTATATGACCCTAGTTGCGTTTAGGGAGCATCATCACAGCTGAAACCTCTTCCGATAAGAACACTTTGCAGTAGAATTGAAAGCATTCACTCCATCCCCCACTGGCACACAGTGACAGCACTGTGCACCATCCACAAGATGCACTGCAGCAAATTGCCAAAGCTCCTCTGGCAGCACCTTTCCAAACTTGAGACCTCTACCACTAGGAGAATTAGGGCACCAGATGCTGTGAACCCCACTACCTGTAAATTTCCATCTAAGGTAAAATCATCCTGACCTGGAACTAAATCGTGGTTTCTTCACTGTCACTGTTGAAAAACTGGAACTCCCTTTCCAACAGCATTACGGTTGTACTTATGGCACACATGGTTCAAGAAGGCAGATCATCACCAGCTTCTCAAGGGCACTTATGGATAGACAATAAATGCTGGTCTTGTCAACAATGCCCATGTCCCATGAGCGAATAAAGAAGAAGTTGACTGGTCATCAAATCAGTAGTGAATATCCTATTTGAGAAACCTTTTGTTCATCCTGTCACCCTGAGGCACATCTTCATGGATACTTCCCTAATTGAAGCATTAAATTCCCCTCCATGTCACTCACCATCCTGACTTGGAAATATATCGCTGTTCCTTCACAGTTGCTGGGTCAAAATCCTGTAACTCCCTCCCTAACAGCACTGTGGGTGTACCTACACCACATGAACTGCAGCGATTCAAGAAAGCAGCTCACCACCACCTTCTCAAGGGCAACTAGAGAAGGGCAATAAGTGCTGGCCTAGCCAGTGAAGCCCAGGTCTCATGAATGAATTTTTAAAAAATGACTGTACAGTCCAGGAATTGAACTGGGGTCCACTGTAGCTCCATCGATTCAGAACTATGTATTAGATTTTACTCACTTGAGAAATCAGGGGGCTCGGGATGTAGAAAGAAAATATTGCAACAACCAGATTATATTTACTGTGAATATGTTGCAGATAAATAATGCAGAGAATAGAGTGGTAGACAGTAACACATCAAGTGTAGAGATAACAGTATAAACATTTGAAACTGGAGTTTATTTTTTGTATCATTCAACCGTACAACACAAGTGAAGGATACAGTGGAATTTTCAGCATTGATTTCTTTTCAAAGTAGTATAAGATATCACTATTGTCCACTCTGGAATTCTTTGCTTGCAATGTCTGAGACTAATGGAGCTGTTCAAAATGTACTTATATGCTACATTTACCTTTCTAACTGGGCAACTTGTCACCATTTTTACACACCTGCAGGCCTGACCTGCCATGGTCTAGAGATAGGGAACTAAAGTCAGAAATAGAGAACTAAAGTCAGAAATAGAGAACTAAACTTAGACTGACTGCATCTTTGCAGGCTTCTCTGACCCTCCATCCCCTATCGCACAAAATACAAAATTTGTGGCAGCAATTTTAAAACAATCTGTTTCTTTGAAGACTTAAAAGGCCTCTTGGTCTTTTCCCCCTGTGCCCTTCAAGGTAAGGGAGTGTTGCTGTCAACAAACAGAACACTTTCCCATTGTGAGAATCAGTATCAACACAGAACATGTCCAAAGCGCCTTCAGTCTGTGACAGTAACAGATTAACGCTCTCTGTACTTTATCCCAACAATGTGCCGTCACCCCAACTTCAGAAGGTCATTCCCCACAACAACAGAGCAAACTTTTCATTTCTCACATCTGTATACATGAGACTCAATTTGCGATCAATCTGTGCTGTTTGTGTTGAGTGCCATGGAACCGTATAACAGTCATAGGCCCATATGGATCATCATGCTGATGTTTTTTTGGTATAATTCCATAGCCCAGCTCTCTCCCCAAAGCTCTGTGTCTTCCTCTGCTTCAATTTTTATCAACTGTCCCCTTAAAAGACGCAATTGTTTTTGCCTCAATCGCTCCCTGTGGTAAAGCATCCGACGTTCTAAGAAATCGACACAAAGAAATGTTTTCTAATTTTTTGAGAGAGTTCTAAATTTGACCCTTTCTCACTGTTCCCCCAATAGTCTTTCTTTATTCATCCTAGCTAAACCCTTCATAATTTAAAGAATCTGTTAGATTTTCTCTGCTTCAGTGAAAATACTCCTAGAATCTCAAATATCTGTCTGCAGCTAGAATTTCTTGTCCCTGGGATGATCCTTGTGAATCTATGTCATATGCTCCCTGTGCCTTTAATGTATTTTTTGAATGGGCTTTCAACAACTAGATATGCGACTCCAACTTTGGCCTAACCATTGCCTCATTATCAATATTTTGTTCTTGATTTCCACGTCGCTATTAGTAAAACCCAAATTGCTACTGTCCATATGTGCTTGGACTTAGATCCGAACCCTCTGAAGTAGCAAGGAAAGGCTATGGTTTTTGGTCCTGACAGGGCTGGGAGTGGATGTGTGGGGGAGGGGGGGGGTGCGTGGGACACTGGTGGGATGCAGAAAGTGGCACCAGCCAGCGTTCTGGTTCCGCGGCTACATGCTACCGCTAGACCATTTTTGCAGAGGTGGGTTGATTGGGGGGGGGCGGGGGTGGTGGTGGTGGTACAGCAGGGCTACCCATCTGCATGTGATAAGAGCCTAGTAAGGCCAATTACGGAAGGACAACTGGAAAATTCCAATGGGCCTCCAGGTCTCTGCAGGCGACAGGGCCCAGTTTAGCTGCAGGGAGGCAGCCTCCTGACAGCAAGCTAAGACAGCTGCCTACTGCTCCAAGGAGGCCAAGAGGCCCTCAAGTTTGTGTCTGCCTGGGTGCAGCAGCCACAGACAGCCATATAGAGGACCCCTCCTCTACCCACCCCCATCACCACCATTGTGGCGTACTTGCTGCAAAACCCATTTTATAATTTGGATTTAAAAGTGTTGGTGAGTGGGTTGTTTCACTTTGTAGCACTTCACTTACCTTGCATTGAATTATGTAGACATTACAGCCTGGGTCTTCCTCCTTGAGGCAGGTGGGGGAAGTCAGGAAATTACACAGCTTGGCCCTCCCGCCTTGGGAGAATTTGTCCGCAAAGGCGGGATCTTCATTGTTGGGGGCTGCGTGTGGGCTGGAGTCAGGCTAGCTGACCCAGAAAGAAGTCTGGAGGCAGCCGCAGGGGTTACCAGGTGCGGAGCTGGGCTATTTAAAAGGCCCGCGCCAGTGCTGTGGGACTTTGTCCCAGTGGCGGGAAAACAGAAAGTTCCTCCAACCCTTACCCCTTACACCCACTTCACCTGCCAAACATGCCTTATCCATGCCACCTCATGCGTCCTGGCCACCCCTAGGTCCCCTCATGCCCCTTATGCCAATCTCTGCCCTTCCACCCACCCCCTATGTCCCCTCTTGCCCCTTATGCCAATCTGTGCCCTTCCACCCACCCCCTCAGACCCCTCATGCCCCCATGCCAAGCTCTGGCTCTTCCATGCCCATTGACCCACTGTACACTTTCTAGAACCAATGAACACTACTGTGTACAGAGCCTGAGCTGTCAGTCAAACAGTGGTTCCCCTGTGGAGCAGCTGTTGTAGTGTTCCAATAGCTGCCTGGGCTCTCAGCCAGGAATACAAAATGAGGCTTAGTGCCCAGACACAATGAAAATACGAGAAAAACCCAGAGAAAACATTGTTTGATTGGTAGCTCAGGCTCTCTGATCTCTGCAGTGAATTTTTTGACACAAGTTAAGTGGGTTCAAGTGTTTATAGTTTGTGGTTTTTTGAAACTTCAAAGGGCCTGGACGACTGACACTTTTATTAGCTTGGTCCAGAATTACTTTTCAAGCATAGGCGAAAGTTATCCGTGGATTACATTTTTTTCAAAATTTTTTTTTATACATACCACTATACACTGTGCTGTTCGTTGGTTCTAGAAGGTGTACAGTGGGTCAATAGAGACATAGAAAAATAGGAGCAGGAGTATGCCATTCGGCCCTTCGAGTCTGCTCCGCCATTCATTATGATCATGGCTGATCATCCAACTCAATAGCCTGCTCCTGCTTTCTCCCCATATCCTTTGATCCCTTTTGCCCCAAGAGCTATAGCTAACTCCCTCTTGAAAACATACAATGTTTTGGCCTCAACTACTTTCTGTGGTAGCGAATTCTACAGGCTCACCACTCATAGGTGAAGAAATTTCTCCTCATCTCAGTCCTAAATGGTCTACCTCGTATCCTCAGACTGTGACCCCTGGTTCTGGGCTCCCCACCATTGGGAACATCCTTCCTGCATCTACCCTGTCTAGTCCTGTTAGAATTTTATAGGTTTCTATGAGATCCCCCCTTATTCTTCTGAACTCCACTGAATATAGTACTAACCCACTCAATCTCTCCTCCTATTTCAGTCCCGCCATCCCAGGAATCATTCTGATAAACCTTCGCTGCACTCCCCTATAGCAAGAACATCCTTCCTCAGATAAGGAGCAATGGGCATGAAAGTGCCAAAGCATGGCAAAGGGGGCATGAGGGGTGTGAGGTGGAAGGGCAGGCCTTGGCATTGGAGACATGAGGGGCCATAGAGGATGGATGGAAGAGATGTTACTTGGCATAGAAGGCATGAGGTGGACCTTTGAACTTAGCTTTTAAAACGGCCCCTCATTCACACTAAGGTTCACAACTTCTCTAAGCGGCTGTGTATCATGACTCTTTAAAAAGCTGGCCTGGCTCCATGAAAATTGTGGAGGAGTAGGAAATGCCTATCCCCGCAATGGAGCTGGCCATGTCAGGAGTGCCGGCTGCGGGCTTTTGACCGGAACCGGCCCACACCCTCTAAAGACGCTCCCAAAAATCACACAGCCCGAGAATTGGGAACTGGGAATCCCAAGTTGGGACCCACCCGCCATTTTTAAAGAGCTCTCGAGTCAACACGGCTGGATGAAAATCCAAACCTACAATTCAGAAAGACTATTATTTTCTACATGAGCAGCTGTCCTAAGCCCACGAACCCACCATGTTACGGTACCCCTTTATTCATCATTCCTTCAATCATCTTTAAAAAAAAAAGAAAATTTCTCCCCTTATCTGTCTTAAGTCTCTGACGTTTAAGCTCTTGTCTGTGTACCCTTGTTCTAGCCCCTTTATCACTGGGATTGGTCCCCATAGTGTTCGTGGTTCCCATACTTTAGCCATTTCTTAATTTAAATCTGCAGTGTGCAAGGCCCATAGAGGCCAGACCGCATTTAACAAAAGCCACTTTGTCGTTTCAATACTTTTAGTGCTGTATTTTTATTCTTCCAGCCACTCCAAAAAAGACTTGAGGGGATATTCTGGGAAGAAACCTGATCATATTCCAGCCTGCAGTCACTTCAGTGCCAAGTTGGCACATTGAGATTTGTCTTCCAGCAGCCCTTGGCCTTTTCAGTGTTGATTTTGCTTTGCCTTCAAAGCATGCACAGTTTCTATTTTAAAAAGCAAGAAGTCCCATCTGATTAATCAGGAATAATAATTGCGGTGAAGGGTAGACTTATATAGATAACGGGTAGAGAAGATGCAGTTGGATACTGGACCCTATCCCACACTTCTGGTAGCCATAGCAACCGACAGCTAGCTGCAACAATCCACTTGAGATGGGACAACATTTTTTGAAGGAGTTAAAAATGACTTAATACATGCAACATATTAGCTGGGTGTAATACAAAGCAACAGTTCAGTCAAGGGATTCAGATGGATTACATGTGGAAATCTGCTGGCGATTAAAAAGCAATGATTTAATCCCAGGATTGAGATAACGTCCCAATCTGAAGTTTAAACGGTTCCTAATCTACAACTGAAACCACCGCAAGATATCCTGCTGTTGTTATGTAGGCAGGCTGATAATTTTATTCCCTTTTTGGGGTCTGCTTTCTTGCTGAGAGTGATGTGTTTGCAAGATGGGATGATTCTGGTAGAGTTCTGGATGATTTGAAATTCGTAAAAGATGAAGGCGTCTTTTCTACATGTGCTGCTCGTAGTGCCAATTTAACCAAAAAACTGACAGGAATAATTTTGGGTTAAGTTACATACTGTTATAGGCTGAATTTGCTTTTTGTGTTACGGGGTAGAAAGGGGTCAAAATGAATCACAATTCGGGAAGTGAACACTCCTCCACAAGCCCTGATCATTCTGTGGAAGCAGATTTCTTAACTGCCAGACTTTTCTGTAGTAGATGTAACGTCCTGGACACCATTCTTGTCCCACAGAATTGAGGATTCTGGAGGTCAGCCTTATGGAGTCCTAGAGTGATTGAGTTTCCTAAATCTTTTTTTCCTCTGCAAACCACCCCATTTCCCCCCCATCGCCCGTAATCCAATCCCCTAATTTTCATATGAATGTTATCCTTTTCCTCCCTCCCCCACTTATCCTAGGAACTGCAGTTTTACTGTTCTTCATGTGAACTCAATAGATGTGAGATAACCTTCTGCAGAGGGGTAGAAATGTGGCTTCATATTGCTCAGCTGTAGTATGCCTACAGTTGTCATAAAATGACCTGACTCCTGAGTTTACACTTTACTCTTTGTTGGAGAAGCACACCCCAAACTGCTTCCCTTTAGAGAGTGATTTTCCAAATCTCTTTCCACTAATCAAAAAGCAATGTTCTAAACTGCTTCCCATTAATTCGTGAGTGACGTTAAACCCACTAACTAGACACTAACTAGAGTGACATTAAACTGTTGCCTATTAGCTGGTGGGCAACATTAAACCCATTAAGTACGGTCTGACATTAAACTGTGTGCCATTAACTAGCGAGTGACATTAAATCACTTCCCATTAACTTGAGCGTGACATTAAACTGTTTCCTATTAACTAGCGAGTGGCGTGAAACTACTTTCTGATCATTGGACAGTGATGTTCCAAACTATTTTCCGTTGATGAGGGAGTGACACCTTAACCTGTATGTGGTTGATGAGAGTGACAATTAAAATTGCTTCATGGTAATCAAAGAGTGCCACTTCTAACCACTTTCTCTTAATTAAAGATTGATGTTCCAAGCTGCTTACCATTGATCAGAGAGATGTTATAACTACACTCACTGTCTTTAACAGGCTAATATTCACTTGTTCTTTTTTAAAGAAAGATTGCTGACTGAGTTCCCAGAGTGCATTCGGAACTTAGCACTGACTGGTAACATCTATTCATCTTAGAAACTCTCAAGCTGCTTAATTTTAACAACCTGTAAGAAAGCTGTGCTTAATGGTGAAGTGTTGCATATAGTTAGTTCACCATTTACATTAAAGCATTTGTTTCTAGCGTTAGATTTTATTTTTTAATTTTGCTGCTCTGGAGGTAGTGGTTTACAGTGCTCATCAATCATCTGTGAGCGTAAAGGAACAACACCATAGCACTGGTCATTGATCAAGATTAAACAAAGTGCCAACAACTTACACCCAGGTAAAGCCATAGAAAATATTTCAAGGTGCCACGCAGAGGAGAAGGAGCTTTTGCTGAGTCTGTGGGAGCAAGATCCCAAAAGCTTGGTTGTAAGATCTGTTTTAAGAAGTTTTTTTTTCCAGTGAAGGCAACAATGACAACCACATCTTGTATTTACATAGTGCCCTTAATGTAATAAAATGGCTCAAGGTGCTTCTTGGAGCATTATAAAACAGGGAGGGGAAAAAAACTTGCATTCACTTAGCGCCTTTCATGACTCCAGGAGGTCCCAAAGCATTTTTCAGCCAATGACACACTTTAGGAGCTTTGCAACAGTTGGAGTGTAGGAAGAGAGGCAGCAGAGATTAAGGAAAGAGTTTCAAAGTGCAGCGCTGGAATGGCCAAAGACTTTGCCATCAAAGGTAGAGGGAGTGGAGTAGGGTGAGGGGGGGGAACATACAGGGGACCAGTCAGAGGACCAGAGAAGGCAATTAAATCTGGCATTTTTTTCAAAACTTTCTCCTCCCCAACAATCCCGAGAATTGGTCATGATTCATTGATGGAATTGAATATGGGAACTGTTTGGGTTCCATGCCATGCAAAGGGAGTTTTCAAAAATGCAGCCAGTCAACTCTAGAAAGGGATGGCTCATTTCTTGTATAAAGAAAGGCTATATATGGTTCTCATTATAGTTGAATCAATCACGACGAAGTTAACTGAATAAGGAATATTTGGTGAAAGTTTGACCAGGGTTTCTGGATTTCCTTCTTAATTTATTACCCCCATACCCCCTTAAGTCCAACAAAAGAAATTAGATGGGCACTTGAGGGAGAAGAACTAGCAGGGCTACGGGGATGGGGGTGGTGAGTGCTGGAATGGGAATGATTGGATTGTTCCACAGAAAGCCTGCATGGGCTTGATGGACCGAATGGCCTCCTTCTGTGCCATAATGACATGACTCTGCCTATGACTCTAAAGACAAGGGATTAAGAGTGGATATGAAGCCACAATGTGAATTTTGAATTTGATCCATTGGGAGGCGGGGAGCCAGATTTGGCCACCAAGAATGTGAGAACATAGGATGATGTTTTTTATTTGCATGGCAGGATGCTGCTGGTAGAGTTCTGGCTGATTTGGAATTTATAGAAGATGATGGCTGTTTTCCACATGTGGTGCTCCTGATATCAATTTTACAAATAAACGACAGGAATAATCTTGCGTTAAATTATGTACAATACAGGGGGTTTTTTTTTGTTATGTAGAAATGGATCAAAATGAATCACAATGAAGTCCTCCGCCGATGTGTTCATAATTAAATAAAAGCTAATTTGACAGAGAAAATTACCGTAATTAGAAACCCGAAGTAAAATGCTGGAAATACACTATAGATCAAACTGCAACTGAAAGGAAGAGATTGGTTTTTGATGGGGCCCTTCATTCTGGCTAGTTCGCAGAATGTAAGTACTTGGATTTATGATGCACCTTCCTCACCAAATCTCACCCCAGTTCTTCACACAAGGGGCGGAATTTTCTGTCTGTTGGGTGGGGCTGGTCGGGAGCGGGCTTGGAGCCGATTGCTGCCTGCGAGCGGCTGCGCGCTGCCATTTTACATGGGCGGGCCAATTAAGGCCCGCCCAGCGTGGTGCGCGGCCGGTAGCGCTCAGTGCTACCTGTGCGGGTTTGGGGGGGGAGAGGAGGGAGAGTCGGGGCCTGCGCTCTATCGCAGAGAGCGCAGAAAACCCCCTGAGGCACGGAGATTAGGTTCATATTGAAAGTTTGAAATATAGGAAGAGTAAAACTATTTGGACATGTCCCCTCATGTGACATGTTTATGAATTGTGAAAATTTTAAAATTTATTTAATAAAACCTTCAGGAAACCTCATCCCGCCCGTGGATGAGGGTTCCTAAAAAATGTGAAGGCCGCTTGGGCTCTTCGCCTGCCCCCACCACCCCCCACCACCCTCCCCTCTCTCCCCACCGCCCCCCCCACCAGCCTTAAGGTTGGACAGGTAGCGTTGAGAATTACTTCAATTGGTTTATTAATGGCCTTAACAGGCCTTTGACAGTTTGGCGGCTGTGCAGCCGCCTCTGGCACACACCTGCCGAACAAATGACCTGAATGATGCGCGGTGACGTCGGGAAGCATGCCCGATGCCACTGGGCGTCATTTTACCCGTTGGCGTGTCGGGCCCGCCCACGTGAAATTTATAGCCAATGAATTGAAGTCCGGCGACTGTTGCTCTACGCTCGAACATAAGACGAAGGATCCCATTGGAAACATGAAGCTGCCTTTCTCTTTCTCAGGCTGCCTGATCTGCTGTGTATTTCCAGGTTCCAATACTTTCCCTTGCTCCAATTTGTTATTAATAACAATGCCTATTTGTCAGCTTCTTCTCGCCCATAAGAGCATTGGGGCAGGGGTAGGTCATTTAGCTCTTGAGTCTGTTCCGCCATTCAGTGAGATCACCGTTAATCTGTGAGATAACTCCATTTACCCACCTTTTCCCCATATCCCTTAATATCTTTCATTTACAAATATCTATCAATCTCTGAATTAACATTAACAATTGACTTCGCATCAATTGCCCTTTTCAGAAGAGAGGTCCAAACTTCTACCACCTTTTGGCTGCAGCATTCTTTCCTAATTTCACTCCTGAAATCTCTGGCCCTGTTTTTTTTAGGCTATGTCCCCTAATCCTAGACTTCTGAACCAGTGGAAAAGTTTTCCCTCTATCTATCTAAAGGACATGTTCTCATTACAGATAGAGTCTGTAAAGTTGGAGTTCTGATCTTCCGAATTAATATCTGTTCACCTTAGTGTCTTAAAGATGTCAATCAAATCACTCCTTATCCATCTAAATTCCAGGGAATACGACCCTAGTTTGTGTCATCTCTTCCTGTAATTTAACCCTTATAGCCCAAGTATTGTTCTGGGAAACCTGTGCTGCACTTCTGCCAAGGTCAATGTATCTCTCCTGAGGTGCGGTGCCCAGAACTGCTCACCTACTTCAGACTGGCTCTAACCAAAGCTTTGAATAGCTGTAGCATAAACTCTGTATTCTAATCCTTTGTATATGGGCAGTATTCCATTAGCTTTTTTGATTATTTTGTGTGCCTATTCATGACATTTTAATGACCTTAGTACATGGACCCACCCCACCAAGTCCCTTTGGATCTCTATTGTCTCTCACTTTTCATCATTTTGAAAGTTCTCTTTTGTTCTTTTGCATCCAAAAGTGCTTTCCTGCTTTTTAAAAAAAAATATTCTCTCCTGGGATGCGGTCGTCTCTGGTTAGGCCAACATTTATTGCTGATCCCTAATTGACCTTGAGAAGGTGGTGGTGAGCTGCCTTCTTGAACCGCTGTGGCCCCATGTGGTGTAGGTACACCCACAGTGCTGTTAGGAAGGGAGTTCCAGGATCTTAACCCAGCGACAATGAAGGGACGGCGAAGTTGTGTGGAATTTTACACCGGTGGGATTTTACGGTCCCGCCAAAGTCAGTGGAGTCTAGGATGGCTCGCCGCATTTTACAGCCCTGTCCCCACCGTCATGAGGCTGTAAAATTCCAGCTATAGTTCCAAGTCATGACGGTGTGCGGCTCGGAAGGGGGATTGCAGGTGGCGATGTTCCCATGCATCTGCTGCCCTTGTCCTTCTCGGTGATAGAGGTCGCAGGTTTAGAAGTTGCTCTTGAAGGAGCCTTGGCGAGTTGCTGCAGCGCATCTTGTAGATGGTACACACTACGGCCACTGTGCGTCAGTGGTGGAGGAAGTGAATGTTGAAGGTGATGGATGGGGTTGCCAGTCAGGCAGGCTGCATTGTCCTGGGTGGTGTCTTGAGCATGTGTTAAAAGTGTGGTGCTAATGTGATGAGGAGTCTTCAGACAAGCTGATTAGCATCCTCCCTGCCTCTGAACTTGCTGCAATGGAAAGTTTGGACATGCTGCAATTGTATTTGTTCCAGAGCGCCAATTTTCGATGCACTTTTTCTTTTAACATAGTTAAGACCTAATGGCTTGGAGTTTGTGATCAGCAGCGAAGCAAGGGAGCTCACCAATAACTGCAAAGTAAGACTCACTGAGAGATCTTGCGATCTAGGTTGCGAGGATTTTAACTCGATCACCCTGCAGTGGTACTGCCACTGATTGCAGCATTCTTTACTGGGGATTCCCAATGTGGAGCTGCAGTGATGTCATCAAGCTGTCCCAGTTACAGTGAGGGATTTTCACAGACACCAAATCGGGAAAAGGAAAAGACAAAATTAAAATCCCTTTTAAACATTTTTATATTTAGCAAATAAAAGATTGGGACATACACATGGCATGAAGGTAGAAGTTAAAATATTCTGAATTTTTAAAAAGTTATTGTTAAAAGAGTTTAGTTTAAAAATGTACTAATTAATTAGACAACAGTGCTTCGCAATTCTAAAATTCTTACCAGGGCCAGTTCTGTCATTCATCAAATTTTAATGATCACATTGCTGTTAAAAACCCAGATACACCAGATTAAATAAGGCGTAACTTTTTTGAACAGTTTCCAATAGTGATGTGGGAGCAGGAAAGGTGTATTTCTCACCGATTTCATGATTGTGCCAGAGCCCTGAGTGATAATGTTGCGGTGCCCGCATGCCATTGTAATGTAAAGATGCTCGGCAGAGCAAGAAGTAATATGGGACTGGAGAATAGCACAGTTCATGTTACGATGTATAGAGTCACATGGTAATAGACCTGAAAGAACAGTCTAAAGAGAACATTCTCGAAGCAGCCTACCTGCATGATGAGCAGCACCATGCATGACAGTAACCTGGGATCTGTAAATAGTTAAAGATTACCAATAAAGGGTTCATGTTTAAACACACAAACCCCTCCTCATCAATGAGCCACAACAGCCGGCACCACATCACAACATGGTTGGCAGCAGTGGGAGCCTCTAAAAGATATCACATCAGTGGCGATCTGAAAGGTTGCAGCATTTTAACTGATGAACCCAGAACAGTATCCCAAGGTATGAAGAACTAAACCAGTTGAAGCCGAAATAGAGTGAAGAACTTTCACTGCAGGCTTAGAAGTTGAGGAATCCACCAGAGTGAGTGGAAGTCTAATTGCAAGTTCAATTTCAAGACCCCTGAGTGACGCAGAGCAAAAAAACTGTTTAGGTCACAAGATGAATGAGCAACACTACAACAAATTATGTGACCCCTAAGTGATGCAGAGTAAAAAAGCAAAAATCCTGGTCAGATCTCGAAGATGGGTGAGCAAGAATACAAAAATTGCAAGACCCAGTGTGATGCAGTGTGAAGAATACTGGATAGTTCACGAGTGATGAGCAAAACATACAAAAACAAACTGTACTTATATTATAGAATAGGTGGCAGTCCCATGACTCAGCATATCCATAGGGCAGCTGGAGGAGAGCTGCCAGTTTAAAAAAAAGACTTGCAAGGCACAGTAAATAAAAGGAAAAAGCCTTGCAGGGTTTAGGAGAAAGGGAACCCTTCTCAGTTGGCTTCCTGTCTTCTTGTATAGAAGAGAAAATTGCTGCAGCTTAAGAAGATTTTGAAACAGGCCCATGATCATAGGGATCCCGAAAAAGCTTGGAAAAAACACAGAGACAGTACTGACGGCTGCAGATAGCCCCCAAAGTTCCAAAACAGGACCTTCAGAGGTAAAAGAGAAAATGAAAGAATCCCAGAGAAAAGAAGTGCTCCTACCTTGAAAGTTTAGAAGTTAAAAAAAAAACAGGCCCACAATCACTGGACAGTCCACCAAAATCACAAAAACGCAGGAAAAAACAGAGACAGAACCGACAAGATGCAGAGACAGTCTGAGTGAAAGAAATGGTTACTGCACTGATGGTCTTAAAGCACTAATGAAATATAAAGCAGTAATAACGAGAAAAAAAATAGCCATGGGCAGCAAATTAGTGGAGTCAGATGCATTTTTGCAATGGAAAGAATTGAACCAGACTTGAGAGTGGGAGTCTTGGAGAAGACAATTTTTACTCTACAGGAGAAGTACAAGATTAAATAAGGAATCAGAAGAAGTGCAAGTTGATAAGTTTTTATTCATCTTTTGTTTATTTGCTGATGAAGTACTCCACAGCCAACATGTAGATCAATACTAAACAACATTTGGTGAGATATTAAATCGCTTTGACAGATATTTGATACTCCAAGTTGTGGAGAGTACAGACCCTAGAAGAAGGTCAAACACACCCCCAATAAAGTGCCCAGGGCAACTTGATGCCAAAGAGAGGGTATCTCCCAAGAAAGCAGGAAGACCAACAAGAGATCCCAGAGAGAGGACAACTCCCAATAAAGTGCTGAGGGCAACAAGGGACCCCAGAGAAAGGAAGGGAAGCAACAGATTCCAGAGGAGGGGAAGCAAAAGACTTCAGAGTGACAGAGCCAAATGACCTCAGAGTGAAGGTGACAGATGGCAGTGCAGAGTGAGCGGATGGCTATGAATGAAGGAAAGCTATCTGAGGTAACTCAAAAGAAGCAAGACATGCAAAAAGTAAATGAAGCTGTTCAACAGGAAAATGTTTGCATCAGAACTGAACTGGAAGACTTGAAGTGCAAGATTCAAGCTGAGCATATACCTCTGAAAACGCTTGATAAACTGAAGTTTTCGATGAACCAAACTGTTTGTGATCTGAACAAACAAATTTCAGAGACAGCATAAAGGGAACAGGGAGAAATAATGACACTCAGTTCCATAGTTGGCAAATCAAAGCAGGAGTTGGGAAAGCTCAACCAGGTATACAGCCAGGCAAAACAACAGGCAGAAAATGCATGCAAAGAGGTTATGACCCTGAAGGACTCCCTGAAGAATCAATATGTAGCCTTGGAAAACATGAGGAACTATAGAGGATGATGAATATTACTTCCGAAAAAGCTGCACTGGAACTATCAGTAGCAACAAAATGATTCACTGAAGCCCAAAGCGAGTTGGTAAAAGGCCGACAAGGAAGTAAACAGCTGAAGGAACAACTGACTGTCCTTCAAAATCAAATGCGAAAGGAATGTGTAACCATTCAGCAACAGGAAGAAATGAAGTCTGCCTTGAATAGCAGAAGAAACTCAAAGAGACTCTGTTGAATTACAGGAAAGCTCAAGATGAAGCAAGTGAACTTTGCAAAGTAAAGGAAAACCTTTTGAAAGTCCTTCACATGCTACAAGATTCCCTCAGGTTAATGTTAATTCTTCTGGAAAATTATGAAGAGAAGCAAAATGAATTTACTCTGAAAAGCTGATGAAACAGTTGTCAGAGCAGACTGAGCAATGTTCATTATTCCAGCAGGAAGCTGAAAGCTACAGTAAACAGACTGACGAGCTGAAGAAGCAGCTGAATGGAAAACAGGAGGCATTGAAAGGAAAAGCTGTAGATCTTTCCAAATTGTGAGCAGATAATGAAGCTATGCATAACACAATTACAGAACTGAGACAAGTTAAGACTTCACTGGAGACAGACCTGGCCGCCAACAGTGCAACCAGAATGAAGGACAAGGTCAAAGTCTTACTGCAGGCAGTGTAAGAAAAGGCAGAAATAAGATTGAAAAATATAAATCTGACACTGAAGTGCAAGGAACTAGACAAAGAACACTGGATGTCTTTGATGAATTGAGAGCCATTGAGCTGGATGAAAAGATTCATAAGTTTGCAAAACACTTTGAAAATAAAACAACAAATGAACGTTTAGCTGAAACTATGAAACAAGTGGAAACAAAGGTTCCATTTGCAAAGCGTATATGCCCAGCAAGAACATGGCAGACACCACGGAAAAGAAAATTCGAGTCCATTCTCGAAATGAACAGAGTGTACATTCCCTTCAGAAGAAGCAGAACAAACCCGCTGTGTCCAAAAAAAAAGCAGGTCGGTTTTTAATAAAGAGAAACGTAACTTGAAGGATTTCAAAAAGCAAATCAAATGGAGATATCAACTACCAGAAACAGAGAATGCTACTACCATTCCTCCAAACATGACAGGCCAAGATGTGGAAGAACTGTCAAGCCTTAAGACGATCTGAATTATAAAGTCAGAGACTTGAGGTGGGGTGGGGGGGAAGGGATAGCAAACAAAGATTGTATTGTAATACTCGTTGGAAGGGAGGAAAGTTTTCTTTGGGGAAGAAAGGGGGATGCTGAAGTGCCTGCATGCCATAGTAATGTAAAGGTGCTTGGCAGAGCAAGGGCTAACATGGAACTGGAGAATAGCATTGCCCACGGTATGATGTATGGAGTCACATGGTAATAGACTGGGAGAACAGTCTAGAGAGAACACTCTAGAAGCATAATGAGCAGCACCATGCATGACAGTAATATAGGATCTGTAAATAATTAAATATGACCATGAAGGTTTCATGTTTAAACACACAAAACCCTCCTCTCATTGAGACATCTAAAGAACCCATATTACAACAGACAATGCAAATTCAGCATTTCTCTGCTGATCTGCACATGCCTGACATCATGAGGTTGTGGTCAGTTTCAAAGGTGTAATGATGGCCAACAGTGACAGTTTGCTGTCAAAATCCACCCCATTCTTTCTGCACTACCAGGTACGATGGTGCAATTGAGAATGCTGAAAATGGATTCTAACACAAATAGGGGTAAACAAGATGGTAATTATTTTTACTACACAAATACGAGGATGGGTTTGGGCTTAATTACATCTCCTGTGGACAAGAGCAGCTTTACTTTCCTGGCTTTCCAACCTCATAGTGATAGGTTTGGCTACTTAGGATGTGAGCCCAGAAATCAAAGTTAATTGGCCTTAAGCAGCCTAGCGGTTAGAAGAGACATTCTTCCGACAGTGTATCAGTTGAAATGTGAAACAAATTCTTGACAAAGCTCTCGAGTCTGAGATGAACAAATTCTTTATTAAGGTATTGCAGGGTATCGGATACCGTTCGGTAGGCCTTAATAAAATATTCATAGTCTTAGGTAGGTTAACTGTATGTATATCTAACTACACAAACAATGTACATATATACAGTAAAGAGTTCAAGCTAGGAACTGTCTCTATGCTTGCTTATCCACACAGCTCTGTGCAACACTAGGCTGACTTCTAGGTGCAGGTCATGTGTTCTCTTACATCACTGTGTGGGCGGTACTGTACTAAGTCCCAGGTTAACCCTATATGTGCCAGACCCTCATACTACATAAGGAACCAAATTCCTGGTTGAGAATAGGTTTTGAGGTTCACAGTGTATTGACTGAAATCATCAAATCTCAATGGGACATGATAATTTCCACATTGGTACCTTTTTGGGAACAGATCCTTGTGGAGAGGAGGAGGCCAAGGTTGAATAGTGGAGATTTTCAAATGGAGCAATATGCTGGTGTTTCACTCTCCAGCCTTTGGATGTCAATGAGCATTTATGTAGAGATGTCCTTCAGGATATTAAATGTGTGAGGCAGAATCCATTGTGAATGGTCTACCGAATGAACAGGCTCAATGCTCTGTTCTGTATATTTATGCAAGTGTTTCTCTTTCTGAAACTTTGTCCAGAATCTCACCTCATTGGAGGTGGGGGATACATTTGTGTATCCTGGGACTTTGCAGCAGAATATCGTTGGTGCACTGATACACCATTTAAAAACCTGAAATGTCATAGAAGAAACTCTCGATGTTAAAATCTAATTGTAGCTTTGCCCAGTTGTTACTCAAAAGAATGGTTTCTCTTTTCCCTTCAACAGTTAGAGGAAAGCAAGTTTCGTTGTACAGAGACAGAGAAAGTTTACAAATCTGCAATGCTGGAGCTGGAAAACCTTCATGTTCAGTTGGAAGATATTCAGAGAAACAAGAACACGGTAAGAATAGCTACTCTGCGTTTCAAACTCCAGTTCAATGTCCAGTTCCACAGACCCACCAGCAGATGATCCTGCTCTCTGTCTAGTTGCTGCTTAAATAACCTCGAAGCTTTTCCTTTCCTTGGCTCTCATGAACATTAAAGAACCACACCATGATGTTTCTCACAAAGTAATTATCACAAGTGAATTGTAAGCTGTAATACCCAAGGCTTCTGTCGTATGATTGGCATACTTGCATTTATTAACTGGGTGGAATGCCCAATGCTGTAGGATTATAGAGTTAGTGCTCAAATAACCTCATCTTAAAACAGACATTGCCATTCTTTGCACTGTGGGAAGTGAAAAAAAATCAAAGCAGAGCTTAATTCCCTATGTGAGTTAAACCAGCCTCATTAACTTTGGCTATAGTGAATTGAAAGCCCCTTCAGTAGCACTTGACAATCCCTTCCTGTCTTTTTGATCCTTATCCCTCCCAATACTTAAGGAAGTCAAAAGATTTTCATTCCTGGGGAAAAAAAGATAAGAATGTCTGAAATCGCCTGCTCGACACTATTTTGCTTTGTTTTTCTTTTTGCTTCTATTTTTGCATTTGTGTGATATGGTTTCACCTCAGCTTTTCTGTGTGCCGTGCAATATTAAAGCTGGCACATTAAATGCGTGCACCTCAGCCTGTCCCTATAAGCTTCTCATCACGACATCATAAGGAATTATCCTTTTTCATTTAAATAAAAACTTATTGTGTCCTCTGCAAACAGTTTTTTGGTGGTTTAGCACAGCTTGCATGGTCTCTTTGGTGACCATAGTTTATGATGGAATAATGCAATAGTGCAATGTTTGTGCCCCTATATGGGGGCTATTTGACCTGTTTTTTCTCTTTGGTGATAGTTTTCTCAGTGTATTTTTTCCCCCAACACATGTCAATCCCTTCAATTCATCTTGGCATTCAATCTGCTTAACAATTTCCATTAATGTTCTCCTTTGGCATCTTTCTGTCCACTGCCCGCCTTTCAAAACAGCCAAGAGAATTCTTCCCCTCTGCACATTAATACTTCAATGTTTACTGCTGCTTGTAGCTTTCCTCTGTATAAAACTTGTGCTCTCCAGTTTGGGTCAGGTACTTTTTCCGTTAGTTCCTGGACTGAGGAGTAAATGGCCTTTTGCCTGGTGCTGGGCCTTATTACTGCCTGTTAGTGGTTCATTCGCATTACTCCCATTGGTTTGAAAAAAAACATTATTTCATTTGTACTGTAAAAGGTTGAACTATTAGATGAATCTATGTGGACAGCAAACATGACAGGCTGCAAGGGGCCCAGGGCAATTGGGGCTGCTGTACAATATTAATATTGCAACAAGCCCTGGCAGCTTTGGTACTAAATTCTGGGAAGCAGCACATTTTCACAACTGAACCCCGCTTTATCTCAGGAGATAAATTACAGCTCAATTCCACCCCGAAACCCTTTTACCTGGTTGCTCACCGAATCGTGCAGTGGAATATGTAAAATCCTGTCCTCGGTGAGGAAATCGTGAACAGCTGTTTATATGTTTCCTTTTGAAAATTAGCTGCACAGTGTTGTAATTTTGTTTTGAAATCTTGCCCTTCTTTGGTTTCGATGTGCCTCCAATCATACTATTAGGGGCAATGGCTACATCATTGTGTTGTTGGGATGGAGTAGTTTTAATGATTCCTGAAGACGGCTAGGTATAAACACTAACATTTATTTTAACATAATTGCCGAATGTGGAGCACACTCTCCTAGAGGTTTCTGATCATGCTTGCTTCCCTTTTACTTTCACTTCTAAGGCATCACAAGAGTACTACATTAACTCTTTATGAAGCTTAGGCTGGAATTTTCCGGTCCCGTTGGCATTGGGCATCATGGCAGGCATTGAGGTTGGGGGGGGGGTGGGGGGCGGGTACAATATGGCGAGAAGGCCAAAAGCCGGTTTCACGCCAATGTGAAAGCAGAGCAGGATCAACCGATGGTGACCGCCATGGCTGAACCTGCTGGAGGCTGGCGTGAACCCGATTTGCATCCTACTAATGAGATGCAAAGTAAGGCCCGACCAGAATCATTCCCCCCACACCAGATTTCCCGTTGCATCGGCGGGAAGAAAACACCAGCACAGAACATGTCTGGACAAGTGTGGTGCAGAGGTCGGGGCTTATTGTTAGGGCCTTGCTCAGATCACAGGCATCCGAGGAGCAGGAGATGCTGGAGCCCTACAGCTATCGGACCCTGGATGACCCGAACTGGACCCTGGAACACATGCATCACATGCTGCGTGGATTCTTATGGACATGGCTCTTCTCAAAGCAGCTCACAGAAGGTGGGAGGTCTCCGTTGATGTCTCAGGCCTGCTTCGGAACATTACAGTCTTAGCCATGGGCTGCTATGGATCATCGGCAAGCGGGGATGGAGAGAGGAAGATCCAGCTGTGAGTGGGAGAAGGAGCTGTACTGGTGGGGGATGGGAGAGGAGGGTCCAGGTTTGACTGGGAGAGGAAGGTGTACCGAGGTGGGTGAGGTTGGGAGGCAGAGGGCATGAAGGTGTTGGCAGGGTGAGGTTGAGGGGGTGCGGTGAAGGTGTCAGGGTTGGGGGGGTGAGGTTCGGGGGGACAATGGTATTGGTGTGGGTGAGGTTGGAAATGGGGAGGGGGGAGTACGGGGGAGGGGGGGTGTAATGGGGGAGAATGCAGCAGTTGGAGAAGTAGGTGTAAGGGGAGAGGAAAGTGTAAGGGAAGGAGTTAAGAGGGGGAAGGAGTTCAGAGGAGGAAAGGAGTCCAGGAGGAGGAAGGAGTCCGGGGAGAGGGAAGAGTCAGAGGGGAAAGATGGAGTCCGGGGATTGGAGGGAGTAAGGGTGGAGGAGGGAGTAAAGGTCGGGGGGCCAGCCCAGGTAAATATGCAAGGGTGGGGTCTGTGGAGTCAATGACTGCCTCTTGGGGAGCAAACTGAGGGTGGGCACTGAAGAATGGAATGGTGAGAATCAGAGGGAGGCAGAGGGAGCCAGAAGGGTGGAAGGGTGAGGATGCGATGGTAGCGGTAGAAGGGATGGCCAGGGTGGTTGGTGGGGACTTGGGGGCAGACACAGACCCCTGGGATGGGAAGGAGGAGGCTGGGGAGGCCAATATGGATAGGGGTGGGATTCTCAGGAAGGTGAGGAACGTGCACGTTCACCTGGACATCCTGCAAAGGAAATGGTTTGGGTTTGTAGGTGATGGTGGGGGGTGGAAGGTGATGCCAGGAGGGTCAACAGTGATTTGGAAAAGGACATGGATGACTGGGGGAGGGGAAAGGACAGGGGAGCTCATAATAAACCTGACAACGAACATTTTGCAGAAATGGAAAGTGGGCGGAGCCTCATGTTGGACAGGTACAGGTGCTACATGGGAGTGTGAACAGGGGGTAGGTGGAGATACAGGTCGGCTCAGATGGACAATGGAAAGAGAACCCCAGCAGGCAGCACTGAAAATACTCGGGACAGTGAGATGGGTGTGAAGGATGAAGGCTCCGTATGTGTGGGAGAAATGCTTGCTCGAGGTTCCCTGCCACACACATAGTTCTCCCCCCAGAATCACTCATGGTCAGGCCGCGTGCAGCTGAACTGTGAGTTGGGGGGAATGCAGGGGAGGACTGGGGAAGCCTGTCAATGAAGCTGAAAGACAACATTACATATTATTCAGGGAAAGTGAATCCATTTTCAGATTATAAAGTGACAAAATGTGTTCACCCGTGCAACCACTTGTGATCAGAATTTCTTAACTTTTCTAGGCCTACCACTTCATCTAGGTGCTGCCCTGACATCCGCAGCAGGGGTGGAAACAGCCGGTGCATTGGTTGACCCTGTTGTCTCTGATGACTTTGGCGTGTGCCTTGATTTGGCTGTCCTCTTGTGGGCCAGCGGCTCCCTCTGCAATGACTGAGGACGAGGTTGAGAGTTGTCACAGGCAAAGGGGACTGGGAGGGAGTGGACAGCCTCTGAGATTCCGGAGTGGATGACCCAGGGGTGTCCAGCTGCCACTCCTCCTCCCTTCCGGTGCCCAAGGGCCCCGGCCTGACTCCTTGAGGGGAAGGAACACCTGGAGGGATGTCTCATTTCCCTCTCGCGTTGCCACTGCAGGAACCCACCTATGGTGACCATGATGGAATGCACGTCTGCACACATATCCGCATTCTGCTGGACCAGGGTCTCCATGGTGTCCGCCATCCTCCCCATGGAGACCTCCATACGTGAAAATATGGGCACCGCTTCATCAAAGAGCAGGCGGATGCGCTCCTCGGACTTGCATGCCACTCCGTTGAGGACTCCCAACAGCTCTGCATGATGTTCCCCCGCCTTCTGCTGACTCTCCATGATGAGTTGGAAGGCCGAATCCAGAGGCTCGTCATCTGACTTGTCCTCACAGATGCCTCTTCCCCATCAGTCCTTCCAGTGCCGGGGAGCTCAGCTGAACCTGCCTCCTCCTGCTGTGCATATGTGTGCGGTGACCATCAGATTGTGAATGCGAGCCTTCTCTAGATCTAGGTCCCAACCAAGGTGTGTATCTCTGTGCTGGTGGAGGGTGTGGGTAAGCGCTGTGATGAGTCTTCCAGGCTGCTAATTTCCAGTTCTTGAATGAAGGATGTGTCCTCTTGGCTGGAGGTGAGGACCTGGATGGAGCTGAGGGACTGGCTGGCTGAGGGAGTCTGTCCCTTAGCAGAGCTCCCTGTGATTCTACAAAGTAGAGATAATTGGTGCATGTCAGCAGAGTCAAAAGTAGGAGAAAGAGCACTCACATTTGTGCTGAGAGAGAGATGATGCGGTGCAGGATCCTCACGAGAGTGTTCGCTGCTGACCTCACTGTCACTGCAGACAGGGTCCGTGTCCTCACCAGTCAGCGCGATGGCACAGTGCTCAAAGTGAGTGAGGGGCCGAATGTGGGCCACTCCACCCCCGGTCTGGGACTTCTCCCTGCTGATGTGAACAGGCTTCTCCTGCGTGGAAACATGGAGAGAGTGTGAGCAGGACACAGGGCACTGAGTGGAATGTTTGTGTGGTGAGCGGAGCCGTGGACAGGATGATGACACGAGCTCCAGAGGATATGAGCCTGATGGAGATGTGAGGGTGTGTGTGAGAGTTAGTGGTGTCCCTTGAGGTGTGAGATCCCTGTGGGTGTGCGATGGGTTTGAGAGTGTGTGAGTTGAGAACGATGAGGTGTTAGACTTACCCTGGTGGAGTGGACGAGAGCATTCATCCTCTTCCTGCACTGGATGGCTGACCTTCTCTGTGCTCCGGTGGTGCTGACCACTTCAGCTACTGCCTCCCAGGCCAGATTGGTGACTCTAGTGGGCCTCATGCAGCCAGACCCAGGTAAAGGACATCACTGTGGCCTTCCACTGCATCCAGTAGGTGCCCCAGAGCGGTGTCTTCTTTGCCTTTGGGACCACCTGTTGCCTGGATCAGTCCTGGTTTGAAGACATGAAGTAAGCTGCACTCTGATGCGCTTTAAATATGGCGCCTGGAGTGAGGAAACGTTGAGGTCACAGCATGGTGGGCAAATCTGAGCCTGCCCACTAGTGCTCTGGCGTGTTTCCCATGAATAAATTATTAATGTGGTGGGACGCGTCAGAAATGGGACGATGGCACAAAAAGCCGCCATTGTGGCCGATGGGTAAAACGTCCTTTTTCCCGCCTGCTAACGCACTTTGTGCAAACCTGGGACGATTCCGCCCTTAGTCTAAAATACTCCTTTATACTATAAGTCAAGTTCCTCCTTTTGCCAGCACTTTTAACTAGGGGTGGGAGGTGAACAGCAACAGTAAGGAAGACTCTTATTCTGTCTCTTTCTCTACCTGCTTTCCTTTCCATCCCAGCCAAGAATCACTTTCCCCTTTCCAAATCCCCATGGTTCAGCCCAGATGAGATATCCATAGGATTTTGGGCGATCCTGAAGTGAAACCTGTATGGTCCCATCACAGTCCTTTGGTACACTGGGTGAAACTTGTGACACCAGGCTTTTTGACTTATGAGTGCACGTTTCATTGCTTCAGCTGTGGCTTTGCTAATAAAGCCATCTGGCATTGCACAAAATAACTCAGTACACAGCAACACACCAGTCTTAATTATCCTCCCTGGATGAACGAGGCTGAAGATTGCAGGAGGACTGAAAAAGCCAAAGTGATAGCCAGCCATGTGAGGTAGAAAATTGAGGCAGGCAGAACTATAATGAATCATGTAAAGTACCTCTGTCTCATGGTATGCCAAGAAAAAAACTTGTTGCAGCAATTTTTTAAATTAAGCGACAAATATATCTAGTGTTAACCTGAAGCTGTGGTATAATTCGCTTAAAAGCTGCTGGAGTCAAGGTGAAATGCCTGACACTGATTTGGTACACAGTGTATTTACAGCATTGCTGGAAAATGATAGGCGTGCGATATGCAAGGGGGCTTTTCTGTCTGGGAGCTTGAGCACCTTTGGCATTTGGGAACTGGAAAACCGGGTAGCAAGCACTGCACCGAGTTCCCGCTAATGCGCCCTAAGAGCACTTCCTTATGGACTCTACTTGTTCTGAATGGGAGCCTAATCACATACGTGCACAGCATGCTATTGAGGGCCTCTATGTTAGCTTATGGTTGGGTAGAATGCTTGGCCAGCTGCACTTCTGTCCAATGTAAACAGGCATCAAAGGAAATATTGGTTAAAGTTCCTATTTAAAGAGAGCCATTTTAAATGTGTTTTCACCCATTGTGAATGCTACTGTGCACATTTCGTATATGCAGCAAGTGTTTTTGTGCATTTACTTAAGTTTATTAATGTTTAGCTTGTTAATATGATTTTTCCCATATTTTCTGGATCATGAATGTTTATAAAATAAGGGATGCAGCAAACTCATTGCTAGATGGAAGTGATTATACTGAACATTCCTGCCATTATAGAGGTTTAGATAATTATACTAGCGAAAAGAGGTCATATTTCAAATCTAGCCTCTCTCTACAATTATTTTCCAAACGAGCTGGTATATACATGGTGCCCACCTTAAGATGACTCTAATACTTCACAACCAACATTTGCAGAGTAACTGCTTTTGTTTTGTAGGTTGACATGGCAGCTAATTTATAGGAATGTAGGAACATAGGAGCAGGAGTAGGCCTTTCGGCCCCTCGAGCCTGCTCTACCATTTAACTAGATCACGGATGATCTTCTACCTCAATGCCATGGATCTGATAGGATTATGCATTGGAAGTGCCATAAACAATGAAGTGACTAGCCTGTTAGTCATTTGATGTCGGTTAACTTCAAAGAGGCACCATCTTTGGTAGATACATAAAATGGCAGCCACACATCTGCGTAAACTGGTAGAACATCTCTTTGAGCATAGGCGCCTGCAATGTATTTTTCAATCATACCACGCTGCCCCAGTTTGAACAATTCTGGATCCAGAGTCGGAACTTTGTGCACATTTCAGTTACTGATCCTTGACCATCAGCAAAATGTTCCACATTGGGTGGAATCCTGTTAAGGCATCAGGGGTCTCACCTGCTGGCAAGAAAGCCGGAGAGTGACCCGTGTTGTCTCTTTTCCAGAAGGCCCGCCAAACCACAAGTCAATCAGTGGCGAGGCCTTCCTCTGGAATCAGGGCCACAGGGGCAGAAGTCTCACCTGGCGAGAGCTGCTGGCCAATCAGAGGCTGTCTGTCAGCTGTTGCGCTCAGCAGTGCCAAGGAGGAGGCCATGGCTGCTCTGCTTCCAAAAGAGCACCCTCCCCCCCCCCCGCCCAGAGTCACAGATGGGGGCACATGGGGAGAGGGGTGCAGGGGGTGTTTGGAAGCAAGGGCAGAGTGTTGCTCTCACAGGACCTCCCTCCATCAGACACCGAGTGCCTTTGATCAAGGGACTCCCCCCAACCAGAGATGGCAAGCTGCCTACAGGGTACCAGCTGTCTGTGCAGGCTGCATGGCGAGCGGCCCGTCTGCAGCGAGGTTAATCCCAGCAGTGGCAGGATGAGCCCATGAGTCCCTCAAGTGGTCCTTAATTGGCCACTTTAGGGCTTCAATTGGTGGCGGAGCAGGAAGGTCAAACATGGGCCTTCTTGCCCAGAACTTAATTCAGGTGGAGGCATGAAGGCGGCATGGTTTGGGTACGCCACTATTTGCCTAAGCCCATGCCCTCCTTGCCTTCAAGCTTGCCACCAGCAAGAGCGCAAGATTCTACCCATTGTTGGAACATTTAGAAGGGTCAGTCCCAGTCTGCAGAAACTGTTTGCGGATCAGACGCAGAGAGGAATTGTCAGTTGCCCATTTTTCAGATGCTTCCAATCAAACGATGTAGCTAAAATGGCAGGGAGGAAAACGTATGGAATCGATGGGTTTGAGGAAAGATCTTGGGCGGTCTGCGCATGATATCTAGTACCTGGCACAGCCAGAATGCAGAGGCAGATAAAGGTGAAGAAATATTTTAGAGTTGAGTTAGTCTGTCCTCGACTGAGATATTTTATCTGTTTGATGGTAGGCCGATGAACAGCTGTACCAACTGGAGCATGAGAAGGCTGATCTGTTGAAACGTCTCGACGAAGACCAGGAGGACCTGAATGGACTTATGAAGAAACACAAGGATCTGATTGCTCAGGTAGGCAGACTACATTGTCAATTTCTGCTGTCAGGCCCTTAAATTGAAAAACACTCATTGTGGTGGATGGTGCCACCTTTGGAGCTACAGCTCATGTTAATTATCTAAAATCTAGAATGTTGTCCTGGCGTAAAGACATTTTAAAAAAAATTTACATCCTCAGTGTCAGTTCAGTTAGCAGTTTTCACAACTCTCTACCTGCGGCACAATTTGAAAATATAAAATCACTACTGGTGAACTCTTTGTCCTAAAACTTGCGAAAAGAACACAATGCATACATACATATGACATACGGACCAGGAGTATAGGCCATTTGGCCCCTTAAGTCTGCTCCGCTTTTCAATAAGCTCGTGGTTGATGTGATTGTGGCCTCCACTCCACATTCTGCCTACCTCCGATAATCTTTGACTCCCTTGTTAGTCAAGAATCTATCTACCTCTGCCTTGAAAATATTCAACGACCCCACCTCCATCACTCTCTGGGAAAGAGAGTTCCAAAGATTCATGACCCTCTGAGAGAAAAAAAAAAATTCTTTCATCCCCATCTTAAGTGGGAGATCCCTTATTCATAAAAACTGTGTCCTCTAGTTCTAGTCTCTCCGACAAGGGGAAACATCCTTTCAGCATCCATCCTGTCACGACCCCTCAGGATCTTATATGTTTCTGTAGGACGGTCTCTCAATCTTCTAAACTCCAATGGATATAGGCCCAGCCTGTGCAACCTTTGCTCATAAAATAGTACACCCAACCCCCACCGCACCCCAGGTATCAGTTGAGTGAACATTCTCTGAACTGCTTCTAATGCATTTATGTCCTTTCTTAAATAAGGAAACCAAACCTGTACAAATATGATTTGCTATTTTTGATTTGATGTTCGGTAATAATGGGCCTTAACTTAACGAGCTCCAGAGCATCCTACTGAGGGGGAATCCCCTTTAGAAGTTCCCAGACAAGGTTTGTATCGCAATTGCCCGGAAGTGCAATCTTCCCTGCAGTGGGAACCATCCGAAATATGTGATTTAATCGCAAACTTCGATGGTTCCAACCGGGTTACACCAATAGTTACTCAGAAAAAGTTAGAAGAATGAAAACACCTTCTAATTTCTGGGTAGCTTTTAAACAGACCTACACAGACCCCGCATAGGACTCCCCCCACCGGACTCCCGCACCTCATCATGGGGCTCCCCCATCCCCCGATACCCCAGGGGTCTCCCTCTACCACCCTCGACTATCACCTCCACAGGACTCCCCCCATCCCCACGGTGACTCTTCAACGCCCCCACCACCCCGCCACCCCCTCGCCCCCACCAGGCCCGACTATCACCCCCACTCCCCCAGGACCTGACCCAATTACCCCTGTCCCCAAGGCCCGACCCGACCTGACCATCCGCATCCCCCCCCCAAAGGCCCGACCCGCCAACCCAACCTCAGCACCCCCAGTGCCCGACCCCACCCAACCTGATGACCATCACCACCCCCTGGGGTCCAACACACCCCATCTGAGGCCCGACCCGGCCTCAACCAAGACCCGACACCCGCTCCCTCCCCTCAAGGTCCCACTTCCCCCACCCACCACCCAAGGCCCGATAACCTCCTCGGACCCCCACCCCCACAGTCCCCGAGGCCTGATATCCCCCACCGGCCCCCACTCAAGGCCTGACATCCCCCCCGCCGAGGTCTAACAGCAAACCCCGCCCCGGAGTCCTGACCACCCACCACCCCCACTGCCCCCACAGGACCCAACTGCCCACACCCACCGAGGCACAACCCCCACCCGCCCCGCTTTCAAGGCCCAACAGTCCCCCAAAGGCCCAAACCGCCTCCCCAAGGCCTAATCCCTCAGACCCTCTCTGAGGCTCCACACACCCCCCGACGAGGCCTGACTCCTCCTCTCAAGGCTGCACACCCCCACAAACTCCACGCCCCCAACCCCTGATCCCCACCCCATGAGGCCCGACCATCCCCACTCTGAGGAAGTTCAGGGCCAGTGTGATTTTTATATCCACTGTATTGAACAACAGGGATATTAAAACCCTTTCAGTGTTTCAGAATCAATAACTAACATTCACAAAATCAACTCCACCATTTTGTTTCTCCCTAAATTATTGTAAATTCAGCGGAATTATCTCACAATGATGAGGTACTTTTCTGCTTATTCTTTCATGGGGTGTGGGCATCGTTGCCTTGGCCAGCGTCTTTATTGCCCATCCCTAATCGCCCTTGAGAAGGTGGTGGTGAGCTGCCTTCTTGAACCACTGCAGTCCCTGTGGTGTAGGTACACCCACAGTGCTGTTAGGGAGGGAGTTCCAGGATGTTGACCCAGTGATAGTGAAGGAACGGTGACATAGTTCCAAGTTGGGATGGTGAGTGCCTTGGAGAGGAACTTGCAGGTGGTGGTGTTCCCATGCATTTGCTGCCCTGATCCTTCTAGATGGTAGAGGTCACGGGTTTGGAAGGTGCTGTCGAAGGAGCCTTAGTGCTGCTTATTAATGATAGCGCAAAAATTGTAATCTTTCTGTTCACAGCTTTCACGATCCAGGACTACTTTATTTCTGCATTTCTTCAGAATCTTTCATGTTTAGGGTTCTGACTTGGGGCTGTGGGTAATTGTGAAGGGACAGTGTTTGAGAATGGAAATGGCAGTTGTGGAGTTGGCTGCAGGAGGCTCCTGTTCTGGGTAAACATGGTTGGGTGTCCACGCTTGAGCCAAAACATGCTTGAGCGGAAAAGCATCGTCAGAGATAAAACAGCTGATTAAAACCGCAGGGATTCCTTCAGCAACTCCTCAGTTTCATGTACACCTTTCCTGGCTATTTTTAAAAAAAATATTCTTGGGAACTGGACATTGCTGGTTAGGCCAGCATTTATAGCCCAACCTTAGTAGCTGTAGCTATTGTAAGTAAAACCTTTCATACTGTTTTAGGGATCACATGATTGTGCTGACGAATCAGCCCTAAGCATGGGTAATCTTAAGGGTGGAGCTTTGTAGTCATGGACCTGATTCAAGCATGTAGCTTTTTCAGGAGCTCTGTAAATAAAGTTAACTGTTTCTAACAAGAAACACGTCCCATGCACAAGTTTATTACAATGGACGACGAGGATAAATAGCTCTGACGCTGCACCTCACCTCCTGAATGTGAGTACATCAACCTTTAAGGAAAGAAAAAAAAGTATGCTCGCCAGTCATGCTGTTCTTTGGCAGAATCGACCCGCATGACTTGTCCATGGAAGACTGGAGCCAGTACAAAGAGCACCTATGTTTCTACTTTGTGGCGAATGAAATAACAGCGGAGGAGAAGCAGAAAGCAATTCTTCTAAGTGTCCACGGGAGCAGGACATATAACCTCATCTGTAGCCTGACTGCCCCGAATGCACCCAATTCCAAATCTTTTAACGAGCTGGCAGACCTCGTGAAGACACATTTTCAACCGAAGCCATCGGTGATTGTGTAAAGATTTAAGTTCAATTCCAGAGTAAGGGCCCCGGGTGAGTCAACCGCAAAGTACATCGAAAAGTTAAAACAGTTGACTGAGCACTACGACTTCGGCAATACTCTCAAGGACAACAGTCTCTACCGCTCGAGAAACAAAAAAGGATACTGGAAGCATCTCACGAGCAATTCAGAAATTAATTTGTTATCGATGTGGGGGTAACCATGTACTGGAAACCTGCAGATTTAAAGTGGGAGAATGCCATTACTGTCACAAAAAAGGGCATGTTATAAAGCAATGCGGGGCAAAATCAAGACAGCCAAGCAGACAGCGGACCAAGATGATTGAAGCGCACGATATAACAGAACCAGAAGCTGCTGATACTGATATCTATTCCCTACACAATGTCAAAGCAGTGAAAACTGAACCAGTCACCATCACCCTTCAAGTGAATGGGAAGCCTCAGTCATGGAGGTTGACTTGGGAGCGTCGATGACAGTGCTGGGAGAACACACATTTAAATACCTAAGTGAAGGTACCCAGCCACTGAATCTGGAGCAAACCATGGCTCAGCTGAAGACATACACCGGAGAGTCAATACAGGTAAAAGGCATCACCCCTGTACTTGCAACCTACAGGCAACAGACAGCCCAGCTTCCAGTGATCATTGTAACAGGTGAAGGACCTCGTCTTCTGGGCTGCGATTGGTTAAAAGAAATTAAGCTTAACTGGTCAGAAATGTTTCAAGTTAGAACATGAGGGATTCCTGAACCATTAAAAAAGTGTGACAGCATATTTCGTGATGAAATGGAAAAATAAAAGGCATACAAGCAAAAATATACGAAGATTTGAAGACAACACACCAGTTCTTTAAGATCAGACCTGTGCCTTACGCCCTAAAGGAGAAGGTGGATGCAAAATTGGGCCATTTAGAGAAGTTAGGAATAATCCAGTCAGTCTAATTTTTGGAATGGGCAGTGCCGATTGTCCCTGTGATGAAACCAGATCAAACTATTCGCATTTGCGGAGATTACAAATTAACTATGAACAAGGCTGCTAAATTAGACAAATAGCATATCCCAAGGATAGAAGGTTTGTACTCTAATAATACAGGAGGAAGTTCCTACACTATACTGAACATGAGCCATGCATACCAACAGGTAGAGCTGGGCAGCACATCTAGAAGGTATGTAACCATCAACACACACAAGGGCATGTACCAATATACACGCCCACCCTTTGGTGTATCATCTGCCTGTGTGATTTTCCAAAGAACCTTGGAAAGCCTATTGCAAGGACCTCCCCACGCAGTCGTGTACCTGGATGACGTCCTGATCATAGGGTCAATGGAAGCTGAACATTTGGCCAATCTAGAGGAGGTTTTAAGGAGATCTTTGGAAGCTGGTGTACGATTGAAGAAAGAGAAGTGTATTTTCCAAGCGACTGAAGTCACTTACTTGGGTCATCGAGTGGATGCCCAAGGCTTGTATCCAGTAGAGGAGACAGACAGGGCAATCAAGGAGGTGCCCTCACCTACCTGTGTCACTGAACTCAAGTCTTTTTTAGACATGATTTTTATTATAGTTGCTCCTTGCCAAATTTGTCGACAGCTTTAGCCCCTTTACGCTTATTATTGAAGAAGAACCATAGATGGTCATGGAAGACGCAACAACAAGAAGTCTTCATAAAAGTCAAGAAGCTTTTACACTCGTCATGTTTGCTATGACCCATCAAAAGAATTAATATTAACCTGTGATGCATCTCCCTACAGTGTGGGAGTGGTGTTATCACACAGGATGGAAGATGGTTTCGAAAGACCATTAGGCTATGTCCCCAGAACCCTCTACATGAGAAGGCTTACTCATAACTTGAAAAAGGCTTGTTCATAATATTTGGAGTAAAGAAATTCCATCAATATCTGCATGGTCGACATTTCACCGTAGTGTCAGATCATAGGCACTTTATTCAGGTGTATCTAGTGAAGATAAAGCAATTCTGCCGATAGCCTCTGCCAGAATTCAATGATGGGATTTGATTTTGTTGGCATATGAGTGCACCATTATGCACCATCTGGGTGTGCATATAGCAAACGCAGATGCCTTAGTTGTCTCCCTTTGTCAGATAGCATTACACATGCTCCAGTACTGCAAGAAGTTGTACTTGTGTTCAATTTCCTGGACTCCTCGTTGGTCTGTGCAAATCAGATAAAGAATTGGACAAACAGGGATCCAATTTTATCAAAAGTCTGAGAACTGGGATTGCAAGGATGGTTGAATGCACCAGTCTGTGAAGAGATAAAAGCCTTATATGCCCATAAAAATGAATTAAGTTGTCAAGATCGTATCTTGTTGTAGGGATCAAGAGTCATCATCCCCTCGCAAGGAAGAGAACCACTCTTGATGGAGCTTCACAGTGCGCATCCAGGGCACATCGAAGATGAAGATGCTTGCAGGAAGCTATGTCTGGTGGCCAAGCATAGACAGTGATATAGGAAAAATGGTGAAACACTGTCTCCAGTGTCAGCAACAACAGAAGTTGCCCGTTTCAGCTCCACTGCATCCATGGGAGTGGCCTGGTCGACCCTGGGTTAGATTACATACAGGTCCTTGTAGGAACATTTTTAGGGACCATGTTTTTATTGATCATAGACCTGCATTCTAAGTGGATGGAAGTGCATGAAGTTAGATTACCTACGTCATGTGCAACTATTGAAATGTTGCGTCAATTTTTAGTGTACATGGCCTACCTGTTTTGGATAAAGCTACTGCTTTCACTAGTATGGAATTCCAGAGATTCATGAGCTTAAATGGGATTAAACATATTAATACAGCACCGTATCATCCCTCAGCCAATAGGTTAGCAGAAAGAGCAGTGTAAACTTTTAAAACTGGAATGAATAAGTTATCTGAAGGAAGGTTAGAAACATGAATTTCACAATTTCTTTTCAGCTATCACAGTCTAATACAGACACACAGTCTAATACAGACACACAGTCTAATACACACACAAACACATACACCAACTGTTTAATACACACACACACACACACCAACAGTCTAATACAAACTCGCACTCTAATACACACACACAGTCTAAAACACACACGCAGTCTTAAACACACACGCTCCTCAGGCAACTACAGACTCAACACTGTCTGAATTCCTAATGAAATGCTGCCTTCGCACAAGGTTGAGTCTGGTTTTTCCTAACTTAGAGGGGAAGGTAGAGAAGAACCAGAGTAGTCAGAAAGTGAACCATGATATTCACAGTAAAGCTCAAAAATTTACTGTGGGAGAGACAGTTTTCGTGTGAAATTTTGGAAATGGACCTGGTTGGGTTCCTGGTATAATTGTCCCTGAAACAGGACCTTTGTCATACCATGTGGAATTGGAAAGCCAGATTGTCAGGAAACACGTGGATCATCTAAGAAGTAGAGAGACACCCCAACAACTGGTTACTCCATCAGGAATTGAGGTCAAATCTTTAATCCCTGAGGTGCTAGATCAACATAGAATAGCCATACCTGATGTCTCTATTGAAATAAATAATTCTGAACTGCCATTGTGTAAGGATGTCCCTGATGCCACAGTTCCTGATTAAGTTGATCCAGTGGGAGATTCTCAAGTCATAGAGCTACGTTGTTCTAACCAAATTAGAAAACCACCTCAGTGACTTAATCTATAATAGAATGAACTGTGTATATTTATATATGTTATGGATTAAGATATTCTTGTAAATAAGAGATGTAAAATAAATTAAAGGGAAGTAACGTAGCGATTGTAAGTGAAACGTTTCATATTGTTTAGAGATCACATGATTGTACTGACAAATCAGCCCTAAGCGCAGTTAATCTTAGGGACAGAGCTTTCTCGTTGTGGACCTGGTTCAAGCATGTAGCTTCTTCAGCAGCTCTGTATATAAAGTTAACTGTTTCTAACAGGGAAGCTGCCCGGTACACCAAGTTTATTACAGTAGCCCAGTAGATGGTGGTGAGCTGCCTTCTTGAACCACTGCACTCTATGGGGTGTAGGCACACCCATGGTGCTGTTAGGGAGGGAGTTCCCTCCTTATGGGGTTTGTTACCTAGCGATGGTAAAGGCATGGAGATTATACAGCCAGGTCTGGATGGTGCTCTAATTGGAGGGAACCTGTTCTCATGCTGCTGTTGTGCCCTGCTACTGTTGTGCTTCCAGGTAGTAAAGGTCGCAGGCTTTGGAGGTTCTGTTGACCTTCTTTCTTCAATATAGTCTCGGACAATAATAACTTGTATCTAGATAGTGCTTCTGATGAAGCAAAAAGTATCCCAGTGTGTTTCACAGAGGAATAAAATAGATGCAGTCTATATATAGATGCTTCCACTTAAAGAGATAAGGTCCTATGTATTGGGGCTAGGAAGAAAGATAGGAGCAGCATATATAAAAAGAATTGGTCTTCTAATGATCACCTTTTCTCTAATATAGGTATTTGTTTTTGGAATGTGAGCGTCACAGGCAAGGCCAGTATTTCTTGCTCATCCCTAGTAAACCCTTGTGAAGGTGGTGATGATCTACCTCCTTTGAACCACTGCAGTCGATATGATGTAGGTACACAGTGATGTTAGGGAGCAAGTCCCAGGTTTTTGACATAGTGACAGTGAAAAATGGTGACATATTTCCAAGTCAGGATGGTGTTTGACATGGAAGGGAGCTTCCATGTGGTGTTGCTCCCATGTGTCTGCTACCCTTGTCCTTCTAGGTGGTAGAAGTTGTGGGTTTGGACGGTGTTGTTGAAAGAGCCTCAGAGTGCTGCTGTAGTGCATCTTGTAGATGGTACACACAGCTGTCACTGTGCACTGATGGCAAAGGAAATGAACATTTAAGGTGGTTGATGGGGTGCCTGTCAAGTGGGTTATTTTGTCCGAGAGGTGTTGAGCTTTTTGAGTGCACTCATCCAAGTAAGTGGAGAGTATTCCCTCACACTCCTGACTTGTGCCTTGTAGATGGTGGACAGGCTTTATGGAACCAGGGGATGAGTTATTCACCACAGAATTCCCAGCCTTTGACCTGCTCTTGTAGCCACAGTATTGATGTGGCTGCTCCAGTTAAGTTTCTGGTCAATGGTAACTCTCAGGATGTTGATAGTGGGGGATTCAGTGATGGTAATACCATTAAATGTCAAGGGGAGATGGTTAGATTCTGTCTTGTTGGAGTTGTCATTGCCTGGCACTTGTGTGGTGCAAATGTTATTTGCCACTTGTCAGCCCAAGCCTGAATGTTGTCCAAGTCTTGGTGCATGCAGGCTTCTTCCACTGAAAAAGTTTCCTCTGATCAACATCTTCTTCAGGAGAGGCCTTTCAGTTTCGTAGATATTAAGAGCTACATTATTTTGTGGTTGATATTAATTTTTGTTTAGTTTATCAAATTTTATCTCCCTTTTCTCTCCATCACCAGTCGTCCAATGACATTGCACAGATACAGGAGCTACAAGGTCAGTTGGAGAAAGCTACAAAGGAAAAACAAAGTTTCGAAGAAAAGGTAGGAGGCTTTAATGACAACATTGGTGACTTTAGGGTCAGTTTCAAGTTAATGAATTAAATGCTGAGATCAGATCCTAGAATTTCTTTTTGAGATTAAGAGCCTATATAGACTTGGTAGCTATCATGCCTTCCTACATTGTGCAAATTGACAATAGCTACTGTCTTTGAACAATTGCGTGTAACCTTTATGCTACAGTAATGGATGGACCTTATAGTGAGCTGCACATTATTTTGATATTCTAGCAGGAAGCAGTTTTCTGAAGGTCAAAGATTAATGCATTATTAAGAGAAAAACCAGCGACTATTCATAACGGCATTAGTGTTGAGGTTTTTCTTACCAGTAAAAATGGGACACATCTGCAACCTTTTTAACAAGCTGTTTAAAGATACATGTGAATAGCCTGAAAGGGCAAAGGGTTTGCTTAAAGTAGGGCCAAGTCAACAAATAAGCTGCTTTGTTTAGAAAGCATCGATCCTTGAAGTAATGTCCTTACAACTTCACTTCCTCTCTGTAAAGTTTGGATATTTGATGCTGAAATTTTTGATCCACTTGAAAAAGACAAAAATAACCAAGCCATAACCTTGTTCATCAATGGATCATTTTTTTCAAGTCTCCACTTCTGAGAAAACCCAGTTCCCAAATCTTCATTTTAAGTTTCATTCCCCGTTACTGAACATTCTCTTGATCATCCACTTCTGACTCATACACAGATATCAGCTAGTTTCATCTCAAAGCTGAGCCAACCCCTCCAGTAGAACACTGAGTCTGTCTGAAGTCCAGGCAGATTCAACCTATGGCCAATTAGTCCCTCAGTGGTGCCCATAGTAATTTTTACCTTTCTCTCAACTGTGAGTCTTGACAAATGGGTTCCTCTGTGGTTTCTGGAGCTCCAGTTGTGATTCCTGATGCTCTGAAAGGTTGTTGGAACATGAATATATTGTGGTTTAATCTCTCTCTCTCTTGAGAAAACACTATTGAGAAAAGGCTGCCCCTGCCTTCACAAGCACAAATGAAAGAACCACTTGCCAATTCCTCACTGCACAGGACAGAAGTAATGACTTGCCCTATCAATCTATATTATAACTTATTTGATAGTGGTCTCCAAGCTCTCTGCTCGAGATTGTGGCTCTGAAAAAAGAGTTCATGAGTAACAGTGGAATAACCTAAATTTTTCATTCTACCTAATTCAGTAATAAACTGATAAGAAACTGCTATTGAATTGCCATTTGTGATTGTTATCCAGTTATACGGCTGCAGTTAATTAAGATTGAACTGGATTTGTGTCTAATACACCTTCTAAATTTACAATTATCAGCGTATTGGTGAATATGCTTATATTTAGATTTCTTTATTAGACTTACAATAAGAATGAATAACACTGAATAACAATATTCAAAAGAGGCTTATGAAAATACCCATTTGAAGCATGCATTGCCATGTTAATGATGTCACCTTTCAACCCCCTACAGTAGAATTAACTAACTTAACCAGGAAAAAGGTATATCTGTGCCTCTGGTGAAAGTTGACGATTGTAGATTTATCTGTCAAAGTTAATTTCTTTTGGATATAAAGTTATAAGGAGCCATTTGATGCTCTTTGCCATTGCCTGTGCTGTCGTTCAGTATGAAAGTCAGCCCCTCTTTGTGTAATTAATCTTGTCAAATACACAGCTGCAGGTTGCTCGGAATAGGATTGAGTATATGGAACACTCGATGGTGGAGCGTGGAATCGTAAGCCGACAAGAAGCTATCATCTGTGATCTTGAGAACAAACTTGAGTTCCAGAGGGCACAGCTAAAGAGATTTGAGGTAGACCTTTTTGTTTTGTGTTTAACCATTGTTTCCCTTTTGAATCCCCTTCTTATCCTTCCAGACACCTTTTGAATTGCTAAGTCCACCTCTTGCGAATCTATATTGTTTTATTTAGGTTCCTATAGTTCTTTGCAGTGCAATTAGGAATTACAATTACCAGTACCCTCAGAAATAAGAAATCTTAGAATAAGATTGAGGAGATTATCAACACCAATTTTAAAAAAGAGGCTGGATTTATGACCGTATTTTGGGAACATTTATTGAAAGGTTTCTTAGAAGGGGGAATGTTATTTTGTTATGAGATAAAGACCTGCAAATCAGTAACGTGTAATGTTAAAAAAAAATCAGGAGGATGAAGGTTTCAATGAGTGTAAAGATCCACTCTAAAGCGATTTTAATGCCACTGAGGACTTCTCCAGTGGGTGGTAATGTTGTCTATAGGTTTTCTTGCCTACTAAGGTACATTCACATTCCTCCTAGGGCAGGA
Organism: Carcharodon carcharias; assembly: GCF_017639515.1. Taxonomy (NCBI): domain Eukaryota; kingdom Metazoa; phylum Chordata; class Chondrichthyes; order Lamniformes; family Lamnidae; genus Carcharodon; species Carcharodon carcharias. The sequence continues at coordinate 15,909,034 of NC_054479.1, read as the reverse complement.
TCTTCTGGTTGGTGAGCAGGGGCAGGGCACACTCGCCGACGTGTAAAATGACACGGGGTGGAACTCCCGGTGTCACCCCACGTCATTTCCATTTTCAGATCGGTGGGGGCGCAGCTGAATCGGATGAATGCCTGCCGACCTGTCAATGGCCTCTTAAGGCTTGTGAAAAAACATGAAACCTCTTCCACTGGAGGGATGCGGTTTTATGAGGGCATTTAAATTTTAATGAAAGGTTTAAGTAAAAGTTATGGACATATCCCAACTCATGTAACAATGTCACATGAGGGGACATGGCAGAGAAAATTTTTAAACTCCTTTATTAAAAGTTGAAAATCTGAGCTGATCTCCCTGAGGCAGACCTTGGCCTCAGGGAGATCTGTGCGCTCTCTCAGATTTAATTCCAGATATTTGTCAAATTCAAACTCCACCATCTGCAGTGGTGGGATTCAAACCCAGGTCCCCAGAGCATTACCCCGGGCCTCTGGATTACCAGTCCAGTGACACTACCACTACGCCACCACCTCCCCGTAGATACACCGCTACCATAGATTGCAGCCTATACCTGGCGTATAAAATATTAATAGGATCAATTCTGTTTGGTGAAGCTGAAACCAAGACACAGAGTTTTTCTTTATTGAGAGAGTTTATTGATTTGCTCAGTTTCACAGCTCTCCTCTCTCACCCAGTGTTCCAGCTATTCCTATTTATATGTGCTCAAAGACAGTTAATACCTATCATCTGTTTTTCTTAACCTTAACAATATAATTAACATTACAAACATTAACAATGTAACTGATAAGTCTTTGACAGGAGACAACCCCACTTTCTGGTGCCAAAATGTACGGTTAGTCCTACACCCGACGTATGAGTCGACTCCCAATTTTTCAGCTAATAATTGCATGTTTAGGCAGTATTCACATTCGGAGTCGGCCTCAAATTTTCAGTACAGTAGTATATGCTCAAGCTTACGCTCACCTCGTAAGTCTGTGCATGGGATCAAGGAGGCCATACGGGCCATGCTGCCAAGAAGATGTGCAGGAGTTTAAGACACGCCCGCACAGAGCGGATGACGCATTCATTTAAATTGAATTACGGGTGTTATTTTTTCTTTCATATTTCAAACCAACGACGACCCACGCCATCACCGGTCACATTTTATGCTCAGCCTATAAGTCGATCCTGTTTTTGCAAGGATTTTTCAAAGCTTCAGAGGTTGGCTTATAGGCCACAATTTGAGGTTCTGCCCTTGAGTATAATATGACTGGGTTTTTTTATCCCCAGTGTGCTGTGACTTCCCCTATATCAGCTGCTTGGTGTTTTTGGTTGCCGCTGGCTGTTGCCTGTTCACTGCTTCTCATTTTTTAATAGCTTCTGTCTTGCTTGAGTTATTAGCTTATCAAGATTTAATTCAGGTTCTAATTATAATATTTCAAACAATCTCTTGCCTTGTTACCCCACAAGGGCATGACAATGAATTCCTTTGCCAAGCAAAGTAGCTATTGTGTTCTTCTGAACAGTATCAAGCTATAACAAAACTATTCCCTATTCCCCTTTCAAAGAGTCATGGATCATAGAATGATACAGCATGGAGACCATTCGTTCCATCACCCCAGTGTTGGCTCTTTGTTTAAGCTATTCAATTAATCCCACTTCCTTGCTCTTTTCCCATAGCCCTGCAACTGCTTTCCCTTCAAGTATTTATCCAATGAATTTTTGAGCTTCTTTGCATGTAATTTAACTCTTTCAAAAATTGGCTTTCCATGCATTACAAACTGCTTTTCCAATTCATATAGTGCTGTTTATGTAATTTCTCCAATTTTTCTTGACGGAGAATAAAATATGTGCTCCCTCACTGATCAAATATGTCCATGTGTTAATCTGATTCCATTCATATTTATTATCTGAGCCCTAAGCGATGTTAAATCTTTTAAATCCTTTTATCCATCTTAGGCTTTCATCTGAAATGTGGAGTTTACCTGGTGGGTTAATGCAGTGAGAGGCTATTTACCTACATCATCAAGCTGCATTGCTAATCTTGCCAAATTTCAGGTACCTTTTTCCCCCTGCTGTTTGGCCCCCAACAAATGGATGGCCTTTAGTTTTCCACAATTTTCAGATAATTCTGTTTTTAAAAAATGGAGTTGGCTTCCTGCCACAATGTTGCTTTTGGAAAAGATTAGTACATGGAGTAATAACAGCAGTGATGTATTCCAAGGCTCTTTCCTTGCCGCATTAACTCTAGTGTGACTTAATCCCCCAACAGGTTGTTCTGGCACCCCCTTCTGGGCCTATCATTATGATGACTGACAACTAAAACACACTTGGATCATCTCACAGCTCTTGTTCATTATGTACTTCTTATTTCAACTATCGCAGTTAAAACTTATTTATGCCCATGCTATCCATGGTCATTTTAACATTTTCAATGCCCGGATCGTGTTCCCTGTTTCCTCTACATGGAACGAATCCAACTCGGGCGCAAAAGCCAAATACAGAGGGTGTTGAAAATGTGAAATAGGAAATAGGAGGAATGCTTGAAATACTCAGCAAGTCTGGCAGCATCTGTTGCGAGAGAAACATATCCAGGTCTGGAAGACTGGCCTCATAATGTAAACCACTCTAATCCTTCTGTTTCAGGAAAAGAGTTGATCATGTTTTAAAAAAAAAAATGTATCATTAAAAAAATGCTAGCAATGATCCTGTGATTTATTTTACGAAATCTGATATCCGTATGCAAGGAATAAGATCAGAAATAGAAGCACGAGTAGGCTATTCGGCCCATCGAGCCTGCTACGCCATTCGATTATGGCTGATCTTCTGATCTTATTGTGGCCTTAACTCCGCTTTCCTGCCTGCCCCATAACCCTTAGCTCCCTAGTTGATGAAAAAAATCTGTCTAACTCAGCCTTGAATGTAATCAGTGACCCAGCCTCCACTGCTCTCTGTTGAAGGGAACTCCAAAGACCAATGACCCCCTGAGAGAAGAAATCCCTCCTCATCTCTACCTTAAATGGGAGACCTCTTATTTTTAACCTGTGCCCCCTAGTTTTCGATTTCCCTCTTGTTAATAGCTAACTGTTGATAAAGGTTATTTACTTAAAAAATTCCTAGTAGTTTTCGTTCCTTTGAAATTTTCTCAACCAGCTGAATGTTGTGCTCCTTGAGGGAATGGGGTCAGGCCTGGGAATGTGAAACTCTTTACATCACGGCAGGATTTTGGGTGTGTGTACAGAGACGGGTTTATGCCACTGTCATCATCCAGCCCCCCAGGCTATTTTCCTGGAGTTGGGATTGGGGGCGGAAGGGGCCAATTAACAGAGGTCAACTGGCAAGTTCCTGTGGGCCTCCATGTGACAGCTGAGACTAGGCTATCTGCTTGGAGACGTCCTCCTAAAGACATTATTACGGGGCATTTGGATAAATTCAAGGTAATCAGGCAGAGTCAACATGGTTCTGTGAAAAGGAAATCATGGGAAGGATATTGAGTTCGGCGAGCGGCGGGGGGGGGGGTGGTGCGGGGCAACGTGGTATAGGTAATAGGTGACTTGATTGAAACATATAAGATCCTGAAGGGACTTGAGAATGTTTTGTCCTGTGGGAGAATCTAGAACTAGGGGTCACTGTTTAAAAATAAGGGATCGCCCATTGAAGACAGAGGTGAGGTGAATTTTTTTCTCTCAAAGGGTCGTACATCTTTGGAGATCTCTTCCTCAAATGGCGGTGGAGACAGAACCTTTGCATATTTTTTAAGGCAGAGGTGGATAGATTTTGATAAGCAAGGGGACGAAAGGTCATTGGGGGTAGGGAGGGAAGTGGAGTTGGGCTAAAATCAGATCAGCCATGATCTTATTGAATGGTGGTGCAGGCCTGAAGGACTGAGAGGCCTCTCCTGCCCCTAATTCGTATGTTGATATGGGGGCAGGCTGGGGCCAGCGCTTCAGGCAGGCTTTGAGGCCCATTCCACCTGCTTGGTCACAGCCGTGGGGATCCCCCTCCACATCAGTGGCCTGGCTGCTGTGGCCAATTTTTTAACTCCATTGTTCTAAAGGTTGCTGAGAGGGTGCCTCGCTCTCTTACCTGAAATGGCTAAATTAAACTCTGCCAAGGCTTAGCAGGGAATGGCACCATCCATGTAGGGCCAGACTCAGGAGCCAGAATTGGCTTGTGCTGAGTTAATTAGGCCTCCACAAGAACAGATCGATTGCTAAGCTCAGTGCTCCTGGTCTAATGAAGGCAAAATCAGTACTCTCCACAGACTGTTCGAGGAAAAGATGTGAATGCTCTTTGACTAAGAACGTGGCTTAGTTCTGATGCTCTCTATGATTGAACAGCCAGGCTATACTCGCTGTTTAAACCCAAACATGAGGGATGGCACCTTGGAAGAGGACCTTGAGGGCTGCAGATGCTTATGGGACGATACTCGGGCAACAGTATTTGCTGCCTCAACATGAGGCTTCATATTCTGCAATCAGCGAAATGGAGCCTTTTATCTCCCTGAGTCCCTGAATTTGGCATAGGTGCTGTTTAACCTCCAGCATTTAACCTCCTGTGTGCCAAAAGTGACATTTTCATTTGCAATAAGGGTTTCCTGATATATTGTACAGCAATACTTCATTCATCGGCATAAGACAGAAGATGAACTAATCCACCAAATTACACTGTCACATACCCCAGTGGCCATGGCTGTATTATATACAAACTCTATACAACAGAACACATTATTTCCTTCACATCAAAGTAACAACGCTGTTATTAGATCAAGGAAATGAACCTATTTGATCTTTGGATCAAAGGCCAGCATCTGATCTCTAAATAAATGAAATGGATACTTTTAAATTATTACAGAGAATTTGGACCTTGATGAGTCATCTATCTCTATGCCAGCTCAGTTCACAAACAGTTGTTCTGTGCCTATGGATTTTATGGGAACCATGGAGACAATATTGAAAAATGACTTGAAGGCAAAGGGTTTAAATCAAATATATATCAGTGTGACATGAGCTGTTTCAAAGGTATTCTGCCTAGAGGAGCTGTGCAGCACACATCTAATCAAATTCGCCTGATGAGAGAAATCAGTTGTTGAACTGTCTCCAACACTCATAGTGAGCTATTCATTCAGAACATCATCAGTACGGTCCTAACATTTCTGGCAAAAAATAAACAAAAGCAAAATAGTTTTCTAACTCAAAAAGATTTAAGACTTATAATTTTTTTCCTTTGTTTTTGGTTCAACTATTGAGGGACAAGGAAATTACTGTTCCCCCAATACACAATGTCGATAAACAATCATACTCAGCATGTTCCCATATCATCAAATTAAATGCGAAGGAAGGCAAGTGTAGGGGCAGAACTTTGATGGTCATATATTACCATTCCCATACCCTTCTCACTAAGACTGACAATGTGGATCTGACACACAGGCCTGGTATTACAATGCCCACTGGCGTTGGGTGTGTTTGGTGGCGTGAGCTGACAATATGGCATGATCAGTTTCATGAGAGCGTGAAACCAGTTTACGATCGTCCGCTTGTGATGGCGGCTGCGTTCCCCACCATCGGACATTAGAAACCTCATTGTAATACATCAGCATATCATTATAAAGCCTGCCTGTTGGAATAATCACCACCACCCCCCCGCCCCCCCCACACCCCACCCCACGCCGCCCCACCACCCACTGGATCGTCTGCCACGTCGGTGGGAAAACACGCTGACGTGTTTCACAACAGCACAAAAGCAATGTCCACCTGGCCGGGCTGCACTTTGCTCAGGGCCTCAAGGCTTGTATGCCTACCTTGCTGCAGTCAGCACTTGCGGTCACCAGCGGTAATATACGACAATCAAAGTGCTGCCCCTACACTTGCCTTCACATTTAATTTGATGATGAGACTATGGGAACATGCTGAGTATGATTGTTTATCGACATTGTGTATTGGGGGAACAGTAACTTCCCTGTCCCTCAATAGTTAAACCAAAAAATACAGGAAAAAATTATAAGCCTTTAATCTTTTTGAGTTAGAAAACATTTTGCTTTTGTCTTTTTGTGCTGGCTTCACAGACAGCACATTTAGGGGAGCTCACAGCAGGTCTCTATCTACCAGATCAGCCAGGTGTGGGTGGCTTTTCAATGGCTGCAGGGCCAGGGCTTGCTTGGGGAAGGGGAGAAGTGGCCTCAGGCAAGGGAAGAGGCTGCAGGACGAGGGCTGTACTGGGGAAGGGGGGTATCCCAGGGTGTCTGTGGGGGCACATGTTGATCTGTGCAAGTGGCCTCAAGATGGTGAGGGCTGAGGAGGCAGTCTCCAGAGAAGATGAGGCCAAATAAGACATGTGAGACTATGTGTATGAGGATGGGTGGTGATGTCCATTGAGCTGGCAGTGAGTGAGATGCCAGCGAATGTGTGATGGGCTTGAGTGTGTGAGTTTAGAGTGACGAGATGGTTGCCTTACCCTGGCTGCACGGATGAGGTCATTCATCCTTTATCTGCATTGGATGGTCAACCTCTTCTGTGCAGCGTTGGCATTGATCACCACCTGCCAAGCCTGGTTGGTCATGTCGCTGCCCATCCTGTGGCCAGAGTGGGGTAGAAGATATCCTGGCAGGCCTCCATGGCATCCAAAAGGTGTTCCAGTGACATGTCACTGAACCTGGGGGTTGCAGTCTTTTTGCCTTTTGTGGACCTCTTCTCTGCAGTAGTCGTGGGCTGGAAGCACTGAGATGTGTGCGCTCAGCTGCTGCACTTTAAATATGGCGCCCGGCTTGATGAAGCGATGAGGTGATGGCATGGCAGGCGAATGAGAGCCCGGCCACCATTGAAATGACGTTTCCTGGGAATGCATAACTAATGCGAGGGGTTGGCGTGAAAATCCGGCATTGCAGCCGGCAAGTAATTTTACCACCTGCCACCCCACTTAGTGCAAACCTGGGATGATTCTGCCTACAGTTTGGGCATTTTGCACATCTGTCATGCTTTGAGTTGCCGTTGTGCTAGAATACAAAGTTAGTTCATTCCCATAATGTTCTGGTACCCCAGCTTATGTACTCCAGTGCATGTAGATAGCGAAGGATGTCCAATGGCATATCCATAGTCCTTACTATGTGGTCAGCCTGGACTCCTAGGGAGCTCTTACAGGTGGGTTAGGAGGTTGTGGATTCGAGCCCTACTTGGACCACATGACTAATGCTTCAGTGTAAAGCTGTAGCAGTGCTGCACTGTCAGAGATGCTGCCTGACTGGTTAGGTGAGTGGGCAACAAGTTGGCAGCATATTGTTGCGAAGTGCAAGGTGATTCACTTTGGTAGTCAGGATAGAAAAGCAGAATATTTTTTAAAGGCGTGAAACTTTCAAATGATATTCCAAGGGACTTGAGTCGACTTGTACAAGGAACACAGAAAGGTGGCATGCAGGTACAGCAAGCAATTAGGAAGGCAAATGGCATGTTGGCCTTTATTGCAAGGGACATGGACTACAATGAATAAGCAAGTCTTATTACAATTGTATAGGGCTTTGGTGAGACCTCACCTTAGAGTACTGTGTTCTGTTTGGTCTCCAAATCTAAGGAAGATATATTTACCTTGAAGGCAGTACAGCCTTCAAATTTTAAAGTTATCATAAGTCTTCAGAAAGCCCCTCCATTCTGAGGCACCTTGGCTGTCAACTACGTGCTTTGGCAGCTCCCACCCCTCCCACTGGGGTTGCCGGCCACTCACAGCTTTGGGATCTCTGATTGGGCCTTCTGCCTTGGTACCCTGCAGGCCTTCCTTAATCAGATGGCGAATGTGGAGGCGACCACTTAATTGGGCACCTCTGATAAGATCGCAATGCCAAGCAGCCAACTGACGCCATCGAGCCTGGGACCCACTTTCGGTTCCAACAGCTCTAAAATTTCAGGGTTGGTAATTTTCAAGATGATCATGAGGTGTTCTTCAGTACAGAGTGGCACATCATTTGAGCAACAGACCATACACTACCAACCACCTCTACCCGATGTGGCGTGCAGCTGGCACTGCCCATTGCATTCTCAGTCCATCCATTAATTCCACTAAAGGATTAAGAACATTAGAATTTTTAGCAACAGGTCAGATGTCAATGGAGGCTAAGAGTTTGTCCTCTATTCATAGATCGCCTGCAACCCTCGCATTGTCAACACATTCTTCAGTCTCATTTCTCAACAGAAATTATATTGCCCACTAAAGCAGCCTCCCCTGTAGCATATTAGTCTATTGAATTTCCTGCAAAATTGATCTTTCTAATTTTTCACCTGCTAACTTTTCATTTGTGTGGATGTAGGATATGCAGCATTGTATAGAGTTCTGGGGCGGGTTGTTACATCAGCCCATTCGTAAGTGGTTCCTAATTTGTACTACTTTGTCCTTCAGCACTTTGGATTTAAAATTATTCCTGAACGTGGCCATTGGACTTTTCTTTAAAAGCTGAATAAAATGTAATTGAAGTGAATCAATTCACAAACATGTCTACAGAGATATATATGTGTGTATTTACTCAAACACATTTATGTGCGTGCATGTGCACACGCACACAAATACACACACACTCACACACATTCCAAAGAAAGAAAGTATATCACATTCTAACTGAGGGTTTTATTCCCAACTGTTACTGTTTCTGTAGACGTTGGTTCTACGTTTGCGGGACAATGTGATGAAGATGGGCGAGGAATTGGAACAGGCTGCTGAGACGGAGGCCCGGGAGAAGGAAACGGCTAACCACTTCCAGCAGAGGATGGAGGAAATGAAAGCAGAGATGGACGAGCTTGTTGAGCGGGAGCTGGAAGCCTCTCGTAGGTGCATGGAACTGGTAAGGACGTTCAATTCCAAGCTCAGTATAAAATGATCAGAACAGGAGAGATCGAAGAGGAGCACGAGCGCAGTAAATTTGAAATAAAAACACATAATTCTAGAAATACACAGTCACATTGAAAGGGAAAGATACATTAATGTTTTGGATGTAACCCTTGTTATGATGAGACAAGGAGGGGGGTGAATGGTCGCCTCTTTTCCCACTCCTTGTTTGAATGCAACATGTTTTTGAAAAGGATATACTTGCCAATTCAGTGAGTGTTTAACTGTTTATGTGCTGTGACTATAAATGATACAAGCAGACCAGTCCTTGAGCTTTCAGTAAGAAAGGAAGATAGTCTTTGTTGTACTTAAACTGGTCTAAGAAGAAAGTAATAAAACCAGACACACACACACACACACACACACACGCACACACACACATTCAGAAACTCTCACACATGCACCCATGCACACGCACACACACTCTGAAATTCACACACAGAAATAAGTTACAGTGTGGGAGGATAGATTAAGTAACTTAAAATACTGTAAAGTTAAAGGGTACATAGCTTTTGAAGGTTGGTGACTTGGCTGGCTTCAGGCTGACATTGATGGTCCTTCTAGTTTGGTGTTGAGGCAGTTTATAGATGTAGATGGATGATTTATCTGTTCTTTTGAAGATCACAGCAGTGCAGTTGAGTTCTTTTTAAAATCTCTGTCCATGGCACATGGAGAGTCACAAACAGCAGACAGGGTTCAAAATTTACAAGTTGGATGGAGAGAGACCCACACTGGGACCTTGCTTCTTCAGAGTTTCAGTTGCTTGTGCTGGTCTGCAGAGGAAACTGGTGCTTAAACACACAAAGAGTTAGCTAGCCTGTCACATGACCTCTCTCCAATTACCCACTTACCTGAAATTTGGTTGTGGAATAGTGGATTTCACTTGCATGGATTACATGACCAGATGATACCTAGAAAAATTCCTTTCATGGCCAGAGTTGCATTGTCCAAGTAATTATGTCTAATGGTTTGTCTGCATCCAATTGAGTATCCAGGTGATTGCCTGGATGCTTTGCTAATGGGATAGGAGGTGGCGCCCATTCATACGCTTCAAGGCAATTGGTGATGCTTTGCAGACAAGTTGTCTCTATTTCAATAGCTTTGGAATGTAGAAGGTATGGTGATGCAAATTTGCAGCCATCTTTGACTGTGGTTTCAAGCCTTTTGAATGTGGCATTAAAGACCTGAATTTTTAGGATGGTGAGGTCTTGTTTCCCACAATCCGAAGAGTCGGCAGGGAACACACCCCTGCCGACTCTGACTGCCCTGCAGCCAATTTACACTCCAACAAGTGTCAGTTAATTGCAGGTGGGACTTCTGCCCCTCAATCAGGATGAAGCCCAGGCTTAGAGAGCTGCTGGCCAATCTGATTGGCGGAGACTACTTCCGGGAACCAGAGGCCCAGGTAAGTTCAGTAGATCCCAGGGTGGAGAGAGTAGGAAAGGCCTAGGGGCGCCACTATTCCACACCCCCACGCCCCCCCCACCCTTTCTGCCCGGGATGTAACTTTGAAGTATTTTGGGCTTCCCCCATGGAGTTTCAATCTTCCCGCAAGCCTAAAAATTGAGGCTGGGTGAGAAATGGCCATTGATTGGCCACTTAATGGCCTCAACTGGGGCAAGGGCAGATGCCCTGCCCACCCCCGCATAAAATTACTGTGTGGTCGGGGCGGAAAGGAGCCCAGAGGGAGTCCCGTCCCTTGAATTTCACACTCACCACCCCCCCCAACCCAAACCACCTACACACCAACATCCCCCACCCCCCCCCCCAACCCCCCACCACCAACACCAGTCTAAAAACCCACTGGTTGGGGTGCGTAAAATTCTGGCATAGTTTTTTTTTTTAATTCAATTTGTGGTTTCCAGCCAGTAAATTCATAAAAGTCCATTTTTATAAAGCATGGCTTTCATATCTCCCTTCATTAAAACTAGGCTGGAGGAGATACTTTATGGAACAAAATTTCCTCATAGTCTGAAGAGGTTATGCCAATTCAGTCGATATTCTTCCACTCACACCTCTGCAGCCTGAGGCATGTCCAACACTAATGACCTGATTTCAACATACTCCAAACCCATTCATGTACTCAGAGTTAAAGCTTGGCCCAAATAGCCAAGTGGTTATGGTACTGGGCTTGTAACCCCAAGATCAAGAGTTCAAATCTCACAATGGCAAACTATGAAACAATGTAACTTCATCTGAAACAGATGGAAATAGGTTTACTCAAAAGAGTATCAAGAGTTCAAATCTCACCATGGCAAACTATGAAACAATGTAACTTCATCTGAATAGGAACAGATGGAAACATGTTTGTACTCGAAAGAGTTACTCAGAGTTAAAATTGAGCCCATTACCTTCATAATTTGCAAATATTTCTGTTGATGTTACAATAATTGTATTGTTAAAGTTAAGGATAAACAGGTGGAAAGTGTTGATTTTTTTTAAGGATCTTGAGCACTTATGAAAAGGGGCTTCACTGGTGCGGAGGGGGTTAGGGAGGATTTTGATTTGATTTTGTAAGTTTCCTCTAAGACTTTTCTCTTGGTCACACTCCCCTACCTGAGGCTGTCACCCCTCTGATTTTTAGTTTAATTGGTTGATTGATTTTTGTTTCCAAAAAAGAGTCTGTAAAAAGGGACTTCACCGGTGCGGAGGGGGTTGGGGAGGGGGTTGGGGGTTTTTGGGAGGGCCTCCTCGTAAGCCTGCTCCCAGGCCTGGCCCAAGGTGGCCATCAACAGGTCCAGGCAGTGGGTGGTCGAGGTGGTCGCCCGGCCCAACTGTCTGCCCCTCTACACAGCTACGTTCACGGCCGAGTGGCCCCGGGAGGGAGCACGCGATGTTCGCCGGTACGCTAGCGGCGTCCCCCTGTCGGTGGCACCGTGGGAGGCTGGGGTGATATTTTGATTTGATTTCATAAGTTTCCTTTGAGATTAAAGGTTTCCCTTTAAATTGTTAATTTTGTTAATTTGACCATTTGTTTAAAAGTTGTACTCAGGAGGGCTGCTGGGACTTTGGGGCACTAGTAGCTAGGAGACAGAGATATACGAACAACATGAACCTACGAGCTAGGAGCAGGAGTAGGCCATTTGACCGCTCAAACCTGCTCCGCCATTCAATAAGATCTTGGCTGATCTGTTTGTGTTTCGAATCCCACGTTCCAACTGCCCCTGATAACCTTTGATTCCCTTGCCTTACAAGAATCTATTCACCCCTGCCTTAAGAATATTCAGTGAACCCGCCTCCACCACCTCCTGAGGCAGAGGGTTCCAAAGTCGCCCAACGCCCTGACAGAGATCGTTTCTCCTCATCTCTGTCCTCAACGGGCAACCCCTGGGGGCAGGAGTGTCTCTCATCGGGCGGGCGCACACCCGACCCGCATGAGAGTAAAATAGCGAGCGATGGCGTTGGGTGAGCGTCCCGACCTCATCGTGCACTCTCGCGATATTTCGTTCGGCGGGCACGTGCGAGAGGTGGCAGCACCCCCGCCGGCAGTTAAGAGGCCTATTAATGCCCTTAATCAATTAACTGACTCGAATTTTTCGCTGCCCGTCCCAACCGTTCGGTGAAATAGCAAAGGGGCCTTTGCATTTTTGGCGAAACCTCATCCATGGATGGGATGAGGTCGCGACTAGTGATTAAAAAAAAATACCCAAGTTTTAACACCCATATTTAACATGTCCCTGCTCGTGTGACAGAGTCACATGAGGGGGACATGTTTTCATTATTTTTCATATCTTTATTTTGAATGTTCAAAATATTCAGGTCCCTGACTGAGGCAGCTCTGTGCCTCAGGGAGCTTTAATTGCATGCTCCTGCGAATTTCAGACCTCCTCCCTCCCCCCACCCCGGCAACGCTGAGCCCTGCAGCGCCCGTTTCACACTGGCTGGCTGCTAATTGGCCAGCCAGCGTGAAATCGATGTCAGGGCCCGATCGCTTGGCTTCGCAACTGCTCCCGGACTCGCTCGCTGCGCCCGCCCGACGAGGGCAAAATTCTGCCCCTAATTTTAAAACGGTGCCCCCTAATTCCGGACTCACCCATGTCTACCTTACCAATACTGTTCGGGATATTATACACTTCAGTCAAGTCACCCCTCACTCTTCTAAACAAAGTGGAAGCAAGCCCAGACTGTCTAAATAAAGCAGAAAATGCTGGAAATACTCAGCAGGTCTGGTAGAATCTGTGGAGGGAGAAACAGAGTTAACATTTTGAGTCCGTATGACTCTTCTTCAGAGCAAAACGTTAACTCTGTTTCTCTCTCCACAGATGTTGCCAGATCTGTTGAATTTTTCCAGCATTTTCTGTTTTTATTTCAGGTTTCCAGCATCCGCAGTATTTTGTTATCTTCCCACCTGTCCAACCTATCCTCATAAGACAATCCGCTCATTCTACGTATCAATCTAGTGCACCTCAACTTAACCACGTCCAACACATTTACATTCTTCCTTAAATAAGGAGACCAAAACTGCACACAATATTGAGATGCGGTTTCACCAATGCCCTGTTTCACACCCTTAATTTTATGTTCAATCCCTCTCATAATAAAGGATAGCATTCCATCAGTCTTCTTATTTACTTGCTGTACCTCTATACCAACATTTTATTACTCATGCACTAAAACACCTAGATCCCTCTTCATCTCGGAATTCTGCAGCCGTTCTCCATTTAAGCAATACTCTGCTTTTTATTCTTCCTGCCAAAGTGAACAACTTCGTACTTTCCCACATTATACTCCATCTGCCAGATTTTTACACACTCAATCTATACACATCCATCTGTAATCTCCTGATGTTTTCTTCATAATGTGCTTTTCTATCTATCTTTGTGTCATTTGCAAATTTAGCTACCATGCCTTCACTCCCCTCATCTGAATCATTGACATAAATTGTAAAAGGTTGAGGACCCAGCACTGACCCTTGCGGGACTCCACTAGTCACATCCTGCCAATCAGTAAAAGACCCATACTCTCTGCGTTCTGCCAGCCAGCCAATCTTCTATCCATGCTAATATGTTACCCCTACACCATGAGCTTTTATTTTCCACAATAACTTTTGATGTGGCACCTTATCAAATGCCTTCTGGAAATCCAAGTACAGCATGTCTACAGGCTCCCCTTTATCCACAGCACATGATACTCCTTCAAATAACTCCAATAAATTGGTTAAACATGATTTCCCTTTCACAAAACCATGCTGACTCTTCCCAATTATCTTGAGTTTCCCTAAGTGCCCACCTATAACCTCCCTAATGATTGATTCTAGCACCTTCCCCATGGCCGACGTCAAGCTAACTGGCCTATAGTTTCCTGTTTTCTGCCTCCCTCCCTTCTTGAATGGAGGGGTCATATTTACTACTTTCCAGTCTGATGGAACCTTTCTAGAATCTATCTAATTTTGGAAAATTAACACCTTTGCATCTACTACCTCATTAGCCACCTCTTTTAAGACCCTAGGATGAAGCCCATCAGGATCCGGAGACTTGTCAGCCTGCAGCTCCATCAGTTTGCTCAGTACCACTTCCCTAGTGATTGTAATTTCACCAAGTTCCCTTCTCCCTTCCACCTCCTGATTTACAGCTGTTACTGGAATGTTTTTTGTATCCTCTATAGTGAAGACAGAAGCAAAATATTTGTTAATTTCATCACCATTTCCTTTTTATCCACTATTAACTCCCCATTGTCACTCTCTAGAGGACCAAAAACTCACTTACTCTTTTCCTCTTTTAAATATCTGTATCTAGCTACCATCCTCTCATACTCTAATTTCTTTCTGTTGATTAATCTTTTAGTCATTCTCTGCCATTCTTTATATTCTGACCAATCATCTAACTTACCATTCATCTTTACGCATCTTTATGCTTTTTCCTTAAGTTTGATGCTTTCCTTGACTTCTTTAGTTAACCACAGATGGTGGGTCCTCCCCTTAGAATTTTTCTTTATAGTAGGAATATACTTATTCTGAGAAGTCTGAAATATCCCCTTAAATATCAGCCACTGCTTCTCTGTTGATCTATCCCCTAACCTAGTATTCCAGTTCACTACAGCTAGCTCAGCTTTCATGCCAAAATAGTTGCCCTTATTTAAGTTTAAAATATTAGTCTTAGACCCACTCTTCTCCCTTTCAAACAGGATGTAAAATTCAGTCATATTGTGGTCGCTGCTACCTCGGGGTGCCTTCACTCTGAGATTATTAATTAATCCTGTCACATTACACAAAACCAAGTCTAATATAATCTGCTCTCTGGTTGGTTCCAGAGCATGCTGCTGTAAAAGAGTACCTCAAAAGCATTCTATGAACTTCTCATCCAGGCCACTACAACCAATCTGATTTTTCCAGTTTACATGTAAATTAAAATCACCCATGATTATTGCCATCTCTCTATCAGAAGCACCCAATATTTCTTCTTGTATACTTTGCCCTACATTGTGATTATTTTTAGGGGGCCAGGAGACCACTCCCAATGGTGACTTTTTCCCCTACTATTCCTCATCTCCACCCAAACTGATTCTACATCTTGATCTCCTGATCCAATGTCATCTCTAACTATTGCACCAGTGCCATCCTTGATCAACAGTGCTACCCTTCCACTTTTACCTAGCTTCCTATTCTTCTTGAATGTCATGTACCCCTCAATATTGAGAACCAAATCCTTGTCATCCTGCAGTCATGTCTTGGTAATGGCTCTTAGATCATATTTTTAACTTCAATGTGTGTTATCAATTCATTTACTTTGTTATGAATGCTGCATGCGTTCAGATACAGAACCTTTAGTTTTGTCTTTTTGTTATCTTTGTAACATTTAGTCTTGACTATTGGTGTATGCTTAGGTTTTATCTCTCTGCCCCTTCCTGCTATTCTATGACCCTCATTTCCCATATTACTATTATGGTCTCCTGCCTTGAATCTACCTTTTGTATTGCTACATCTACCCCAGTTTGATCCCTCACCTCCCTTGCTTAGTTTAAAGCCCTCTTGACTTGCCTAGTTATGCAATTTGCAAGTACACTCATCCCAGTATGGTTCAGGTATAGACCATCCCAAAGATACAGCCCCCACTTTCTCCGGTACTTGTGCCAGTGCCCCACAAACTGGAACCCACTTCTCCCACACCCGTCTTTGAGCCACACGTTCATCCCTCTAATCTTATTTGCCCTATACCAATTTGCATGTGGATCTGGTAATAATCCAGAGATTATTACCTTTGAGGTTCTGCTTCTCAATTTGGTACCTAGCTCCTCATACTGACTCTGCAGAACCTCCTTCCTTGTCCTGCCTATGTCATTGGTACCTACGTAGACGACGACAACTGGTTCCTCCCCTTCCTGCTGTAAGTTCCTCTCCAGCCCTGAGCAGATATCCTAAACTCTGGAACCAAGCAGGTAACACAAGCCACCTGGACTCTTGCTTTTTGCTGCAGAGAACATGTCAATCCCCCTCACTATACTGTCTACCTATACTATTACCACTACATTACTGTTTGCTCCCCCCACTTGAACAGCTTCCTGTACCATGGCGCTAAGGCCAGCCTGCTCATCCACCTTGTAGGCATGACTTTCGTCCACACAGTTTGTGAGCACCTCAAACCTGTTTGATGATTGCAAAGTCTGAGGCTCCTCCACTACTGTCTGCTCGGTCCCATTACCTGCCTCATTCCTGGCCCCATCTTCCTGTCCCTCACTGCTGACTCAAACAGACGATCCTATTCTAAGAGGTGTGATTGTCTTCTGGAACAAAGTGTACAGGTATTTTTCCCCTCCCTTATGTTGTGCAGTGTCTGCAGCTTGGCTTTCAGGTCAATAATTCTGATCCTGAATTCCCCTTGCTGCTTACACTTCCTGCAGCCGTGTTTGTCATGGATACGTAATGCTGCATTCTGTGAATAAACCCTCCGACAGGAAAAGGATCTGTGTCTAGTTTCATACTTCACCATCTGGCTGGGATCTATTTAATATTCATCTTCAACGTAATTATCTTTGGCTAAATAGCGGTAAGGTGCATTTGGGTGCCAGTGTGGAACTGGGATGAGACCACTCCATGGCCTTATCCATCGCATTTGGATTTGGTTTTTGAAGTAACAGTTGCTAAGGTGTTGGCAACAGCAACCTTTCACCAGCCATGCCTTGTGATGGAATAATTAGCATGTTTGGAAACATTGAAGAGAGTTGCGGCAGTGATTGAGCTATTTGGAGCTTGTAACTAAAAATGGAGCCAAGAACATTTTGAGTGAAGGGCATCGTACGTAGGCGGGAGCTTAGCCGCAGGGTGACTCTATAAAAAGTGTTTGCATTTATACAGCGCATCTCATGATCGCAGGACATCCCAAAGTGTTTTAAAGCTAATTCAGCTGAAGTTTGCTGTTGTAATGTGGACTATTTAAGCACAGCAAAGGTCCCACAAACAATATTGTGATAATGACCAGCTAACTTGGTTTGAGTGATGTTGGTCGACAGTTAAGTGTTGGCCGGGACACCAGGGATAAAGCACCTGCTCTTATTTGAAATAGTGTAATGGGATCTTTCATAGCCACCTGAGCAGTGTATATGTTCCTCGATGGTTTCAGCTGATCCCTACCACTTGAATGCTGGCTGACTGAATGTTTTTCATGCCCTTAGTGATGTGGTGGTATTTGTTGAACTCCTTGAGCCAAAGAACTATTTTAACTTCAAAAAGACTTTTCCAACCCAGTCAATCTCTGCTCCATCAGTTTACTCTTGTTCATCAGCAAAGTGATGGAAGGTGTCGTTGACAATGCTATCAAGTAGCACTTACTCTGCAATAACCTGCTCACTGGCAGTCAGTTTGGGTTCTGCCAGGGCCACTCAGCTTCTGACCTCATTACAGTCTTGGTTCACACATGGACAAAAGAGCTGAACGAAAGATATGAGGTGAGAGTGACTGCCCTTGACATCAAGGCTCATTCGACCGAGTGTGGCATCAAGGTGCCCTAGCAAAACTGGAGTCAATGGGAATAAAGGGGAAAACTCTCCACTGGTTGGGATCATACCTAGAACAAAGAAACATGGCTGTGGTTGTTGGAGGTCAATCATCTCAGTCCCAGAACATCACAACAGGAGTTCCTCAGGTAGTGTCCTAGGCCCAACCATCTTCAGCTGTTTCATCAATGACCTTCCTTCCATCATAAGAACAGAAGTGAGGATGTTCGCTGATGATTGCATAATGTTCAGCACCATTCGCGACTCCTCAGATACTGAAATAATCCGTGCCCATATGCAGCAAGACCTGGACAACATTCAGGCTTGGGCTGATAAGTGGCAAGTAACACACTCAAGTGCCAGGCAATAACTTTCTCCAACAAGAGATCCAAACACCTCAATTTAACATTCAATAGCATTACCATTGCTGAATCCCCCACTATCAATATCCTGGGGGTTACGATTGATCAGAAATTGAACTGGACTAGGCACACAAATATTGTGGCTACAAGAGCAGGTCAGAGGCTGGGAATCCTGCAGCAAGTAACTCACCTCCTGACTCCCCAAAGCCTGTCCACCTTCTACAAGTCACACATCAGGAGTGTGATGGAATATTCCCCACTTGCCTGGATGAGCACAACTCCAACAACACTCAAGAAGCTCGACACCATCCAGGACAAAGCAGCCCATTTGATTGGCACCCCATCCACACACATTCACTCCCTCCACCACCTTCCCACAGTAGCAGCAGTGTGTACCATCTACATGACGCACTGCAGCAACTCATCGAGGCTCTTTCGACAGCATCTACCAAACCTGCGACCTCTACCACCTAGAACAACAAGGGCAGCAGATATATGGGAACACCACCACCTGCAAGGCCCCCTCGAACCTACACACCAACCTGACTTGGAAATATATCGCTGTTCCTTCACTCTCGCTGGGTCAAAATCCTGGAACTGCTTACCTAATAGCACTGTGGGTGTACCTACACCACATGGAATGCTGAGGTTCCAGAAGGAGGCTCACCATCACCTTCTCAAAAGCAATTAGGGATGGGCAATAAATGTTGGCCTTGCCAGCGATGCCCACATCCTGGGAATGAATAATAAGTCTAATGATGAGCCTATCACAAGGGACCTCACAGCCACTTAAGATAAATGAAAGTGTGGGGAGAAAAAACAATGAAAGACCTGAGGAATTGTGGGTTTTTAAAATAGAAGCTCACAGCACAAGACTGAAGAACTAATAAATGTGTCCAGGGCATTGGTTAGGCCACAGTTAGAATTCTGTGTGTAGTTTCAGGCACCCTTTATAGAAACCATGCAACACTGATTTATCACGATGACAGTGGGGATGGGAAATTATAATCCTGAGGAGGGATTTGAGATACAGAGACAATTTCCACTGGAGCAGAGAAGGGTTAAAGAGTGTTGAATAGAGGGTTCTAAAATAACGAAGAGTTTTGATATAAATGATTAGGTTGTCGTTTCTTCTGGTGGATGAATCAGTGATGAGTAGATGGATTATGAAGAGGGAAGATAGGAGAAATGTCTTCATTTTCAAGGCTGGTGGAGCATAGAATGTTTTACCACAGAGAATGGTAGGGGATAGCATTGGGAAAGATGGTGAAATAGTTGAAGCAGGGAAGATGCTTGGCTAGTCAGTGAGAGCAAGGCAGTGTTAATTGTATCAACTGAATTTAAATACATGCAGTTGGAGGGCATTGATTGGATGGTTACTTTAGTAAGTAAAGAGACATTTACTGACACAAGTTCTGGAGATATATACCGTAACGATTCACTCTGTGAATAAATCTATACCAAGTAAAGATTAGCTCTGGTTTCTTCCTTCATTGACGAGCTATCAGGAGTATCACAAGCAGCAGGATTAATTGGGGTGTGCTCCAGTAAAGACCTAGTAATAATGGGCCATGTGACCTCTTTCTCTGCTAAGCATTTAGGTTCCCATGGATTATGGACTGACATCCCTGTGGAACTGATGATAAAAAAATAGCTTTAGGTGCTTGTCACTGAAAAGGGATGCACATAGGATATGATGGCCCAGTTGGATTATGTTGGTACAAGTTAAATATTTCTTAGTAAGTCAGTATTCAGGAATTGAGCGGTATTGCACATTGATTTGAAGACTAAAGCCCTAAGTAGTTGTCATGGTGATGTACATGATTCTGAATACTGAGTGCATGTTATAATTGAATAATTGGCACTAAATGAAGTAAAAACAGTTATAAACTATATTGTTAATCATTTTTTATGGTGGTGTCAAGTTAACTAATAACTGTTTAAAGTGCTTCTCTAATCAAAATGTACTATATAGTGCTACTTTCTAACTTAAACACAGCCAAGGGAATGAAATCAACAACTTCCTCTTTCTCCAATTGGCTGGTGAATCATTGCAGAAAGCAGATAATCTTTTTTTAACTAAAAAAAAGTAGACTGCTGAAAGGCCTCAGTATTCCTATTTACAGCGAGGCACTGAAACATAACAAAGTTGCTGTGATCTCTTGTATTTTGCAGTGAATTTTTATTGATGTTTGACTTATTTCAGCGTCTAATAAAGTTGGTAGAAAAATGATTGAGTGACATTTGAAAACTTGCCTGTGCTGAGTTAGTTGTTCTTGGTTTCTTCATATGTGTTTTGTGTGTGCCTGTGTTATAGAATCATAGAATGGTTACAGCACAGGAGGAGGCCATTCGGCCCATTGTAACTGTGCCAGCTCTCTGCAAGAGCATTAGAGCAATGCACCTAGAGCCATTCCCAATTAGCTCTGCAAATCTTTCCTCTTCAGACAATGATACAAACCTTCCTTTGGAGACCTTGATTGAATCTACTTCCACCGCAGTCTCAGAACATTCCAAATCCTAACAACTAGTAGCCTAATTAAATTTTACCTCATGTCACCATGGCATCTTTTGACAATCACCCAATCAACATCCTCTGGTTTATAATCTTTCCACCAATGGGAACAGTTTTTCTCTCTCTTTTAATCTATCCAGATCCTTTGTGATTTCGAACACCTCTTTCAAATCTCTTTCTAACTTAAACACAGCCAAGGGAATGAAATCAACAACTTCCTCTTTCTCCAATTGGCTGGTGAATCATTGCCTTCTCTTTTCCAAAGAGAACAGCCCAGCTTTTCCAGTCTACCTACGTAACTGAAGTTTCTGATCCCCGGAACCATGTCTGTGAATCATTTCTGCAGTGTGCGTGCGTGTATAAATGTCAGTCAGAACAGTATTGGGATAACCTGTAACACCCACTTTCTCGTCTCGCTGACATAGCAGAAAAGGAGGTTTGTGGGGAGGTAGTATTTGAAGCTGATTGGTGCTTGTGGAGCTGTACCTCTTGAAGGAGTCAAATGCCATCAACAACATTTTTCCAATAGTATTTCTTCAGTAGTGATGTAAAAAGAGGATACTGAGCATTACACTGCCCCTTATCTAAACAAATTCCTTCTGTGGGTGAAGGATGTTTATCATGGGGGAGGGCGAACTGATGCACACATGCAGGTTTGCTTGACTTTCACTGCCGCCATTACCCCACTGACCTGGACAGAAGTTCCCCAGCTTCAGAGCTTCACATGCCCAAACCTCACGTGTTCATAGTTTCTCATGATCACCGACTCTGCCCGGTACCAGCGGCGGATTCTGTACAGTAGAAACCGGTCCTGACTGGTTGGAGACTTTCCCAGGTTTTGGGTGAGAGGTTGATGCAGTCCATTAATGTAAAATCTGCACTGCTGGCCTACAGGTATTATATTTGGTTGAATCTCCTGAGGAATGGCTATCACTGTTGGATTGTCACTCTGTTCCCATTTTCTTACCTTGCACCGGCGCTTCACATTTCTCACTCGGACTTCTGAACTGGGCCTCTTCAGAAAGGCCTGTCTTTCATGGTGCAGCATCATTAGGGGAAGCCGAGCCACAACTTTTTATGGCACCAGCTGCTATATTCTGGTGAATTTAAAGGCCTCAAAACCACTTTGTTAAGATTTGGAGAGATGCTAAGTGTGTAAGGTCAGTAGGTGAGGGAGTAGGGTGGCAGGTGAGTGGGTGAGGGGGTAGGGTGGCAGGTGAATGGGTGAGGGGGTAGGGTGCAGGTGGGTAGGTGAGGAAGTAGAGTGCCAGGTGTTTGAGGGGATAGGGTGGCAGGCGGGTGGGTAAGGGAGTGGGGTGGGTCAGGGAGTCAGGGGGGATAGTTGGGGGTCAGGGTACAATTGAGGTATAGCCAGGGGGGTCCTGTGGGGAGTCGGGAGGTTAGTGGTATAGCTACCCAGGAGTTAGAACTGGTTTTAATGCTTCTAACCTGTCCTGGGTAAATATTCAGATAAGAGAGTTGGAACCATCTAAAGTTTCTGACTTTAACTCAGAGTTTTAGAGGGTTCCAGATGCAGGGGAATTACCCATCGGAAGTCCAAACTTCCCCAGCCAATCACACATTGTCAGTGCGTCAGGATTTCTCAGGGGTCCCCAGCGCAGTTTCCGGGGTATGACCATCCGGAGATTGGAAGTTCTGGGCCATTATTTGTATGGCTGGGGAAGCAGTTACAGTTCAATATCGAGGTTAACAATTCACTCAACGGCTCCAGCTGACGCAGAATGAATAGTTCTGATGCCACCAGGAATGGATCTCTCAGGGCAGGAGTTCAGGATGTGGGTGATGGTCTGACTTGGATGGCCACAATCACAATTTGAGCCTAGAGGTGAAGTAAGATGTCAGTCTGCCCATTGCTGGAAGAACTTGCAATTAGCTCTAGTGGAGGTAGGCATTTCTGTTCATCTCTGCTGTCCTCATATTGTGCTGCGGCATTATCACTACCTGGTTTATATTACAGCACTAACATTGAAAGTAGGACTGTGCCTGGGGGTATAGCTGTAACAAATATACAGGATTCTTTTATAGTTGAGAGTAAACTGCCATTACTCACTGTCATAATTCACATCTCCTCGCTATTCATATTGGAAAAGCTGATCCCTGTGTGAGTGCCTATTTATTTTTCAGATGTTACACTGTTATTAATACATTACTTGGAGAGATTTTCAGAGCTGCTCAGAATAGTGGAAGGCTGTGAAGTTGGTGATTTTCCTACGCTCCTGCAGCACTCCCTCCCACTGTGTCTCCTTCATTACTCTTTGAGATACAAGTTTGTCAACTAAGACAATGAATCATTAGTTAGTGTTTACATGGGGAAGTGCGAAAGCGCAGGTGTAGTTTTCAAATAGTGTGTGTCTGGTTTTCTGTTTCTGACAGGGCTGTGATCATTATCATTGCCTAGAGCCTACTACTCACTGAGATGGCAAACTCGTCAAGTGTAATTCAAACACAATTTGGGTGGAGAGGGGTGTGAGGGGAAGGGTTTGACTC